>NC_136954.1:33465867-33500867 GCF_032717465.1 Coenobita brevimanus
AGGTGTAATATGCCAAATGAGTCGGGCAGGAAGCGGTGTTACAAAGTCTCCTGAGTCACCTGAACGGCCCAGACTTTTGTATTTCCGAGATTTTGTAGCCAAGGAGGAACAGGACGGAAGGCTGATGAAAGTGACACACACACCCACACACACACACCCACACACACACACACACACTCTCTCTCTCTCTCTCTCTCTCTCTCTCTCTCTCTCTGAAGACGACGACGACGATTGATAATTGGTTGATTGTTGCTGTTGATGATGATGATGATGATGATGATGGAGGAAGACGAGGAGGAGGAAACACCCTCTGCCTCCCCTTCTCTCCCCAAAGTGGCAGGTTATGTGTACCTTGAAATATTCCCTCCAAAGAAACCCCGGAGACACAGTGGCTGGAGGTAGGGAGTGAAAGAGAGGAGGTAGGGACGGGGGGAGAACGAAGATGGAATGGTGAAGTGGGGTTGTATGGAGCGAGAAGGAGAAAAGGGAGAGAGATGGGAAATTGGGATGGAGAGAGGGGAAGAAAGAAGATGGTAAAAGCGATATAAGGAGGGAGCGAGGGCGGTGGGGGGGAGTGGGGAGGAGGATGAGGAAATGAGAAGAGGGAGGTGTAGGGAGAGAGATGGAGACAGGAGCACAAAGGGGAAGAGAAAAGAAGGGAACGAATAGAGGAGAGGTAGGGGAGAGAGATTGGAAAGAGAATAGAGAGGGTGATGTAGATGGATGTAGAAGAAGGGAAAGAAGGAAGAGGGTGAGGCAAAAGGAGAGAAAAAGGGAAAGGGAGATAAGAGTGGAGGTAAGAGTGGGATGGAAAAATGGAGGAAGGGGTAAGAGAGGGTGTAAGGAAAGGCGAGGGGTGGGGGGGAGGATGGGAATTAGACTGAGTGTGGGAAAGAGGGAAGAGAAGAGGTAAGAAGGAGGGAAGGATGGGAAAGAGAAGAGGTGAGAGTGGAGAGAGGGGACGGATGAAGGAAAGGGTAAAGGAGGAAGTAGGAAGAGACATTGGAAAGAGGAGGTGAGGGGGCGGAGAGACAAAGGTGGAAAGGGAAAGGGAGGACAGAAGAGGTTAAGAGGGAGGAGGGGAGAGAAAGAAAAAGGGTGAGGAGGTGGAACATGGGAGAGGAAGAGAGAGGGGGAGGTGGGATGGCAAGGGTGGGATAAGAAGGGAGCAGAAGCAACAGGAGAGTAAAAAGAGCGAGGAAGAGGGGGACGGAGGGAAGGCGAAAGCAAGGGAAAGAGGAGTGGGGGAAAAGAATGATGGTAAGAATGGGAGCAGGGAAAGAGGGAAACAGTAATGGAGGAGAAGAGGAGGAGAGGAGATGGAAGAGAGGGAGTGAGGGGAGAGAACGGAGGAGGCCGAAGACGAAGAAGGAGTGGGGGAAGAAAGTATGTGATGATGTGAGGGGGGGTGGAAAGAGGAAGGAAGGGTGTGGAACCCTGGGGGATAGGGGGAGAGAAAGAGGGAAGAGAGTTGGGAGGGGAGAGGACGTAAAAAGTGGGGGGGGAGGGATATGCAGGAGGGGAAGGGGTAGAAAGAGAAAGAAAGAGGGGGGGTAGCATGCAAGAAACCCTGAACGCAATGACCGAGGGGAGGTGAGGGGAGAGACGGAGAAGGGAGAAAAGAGGGGAGGAGAGGGAGGGGGAAGAGGAGAGTTGTGAATGGGTGAGAGGGAGATGGTAGGGGGAGGGAGAAGAAGAGGATTGGGGGCATCAGCAAGTGAACCCTGAATACACAATACCAAAGAGGATTGGGAGGGGGGACTGGGGGAAGAGGGAAGAAAAGATGGAGAGAGGGGGAAGAGGGGAGCGAGGAGAAAGGGGAAGAGGACGGAACGAGTGAGGAACCTGGAAACACAGTAGTCATGAGGAGAAGGATGTGGTAAAGGGAGGAGAGGAGGGGGAAACGAGAGAATTGGGGGAGAGGGGAGTTGGTGGGAGGATGGGGAGACTTGAAGAAAGCAGGGGCGAAGAGAAATGGGGAGAAAGGGGAGAGGGAAAAAGAAAAGAATCTGAGAGAGGAAAAGAAACTAGAGAGACACACAGCTGAGAAAGTGAAGGAGAAGAGGATGGGGAGAGGGTGAGAGGGGGAAGCTTGGGATCAGGGTAAGAGATGTCTGTCGGGGGAAAGAGAGGAGGTAGAGAGGGGGAAAGAGAGGAGGTAGGGAGGTGTAAGGAGAGTAGGCAGGGGAGGGGGTGGAAAAGAGAGGGAGGTAGAGAGGGAGGAAAGAGAGGTAGGGAGTAGGTAGAGGTGGAAAGAGAAAAAGGAGAGGTAGAGAGGGGGAAAGAGAGGGAGTGTAGAGAGGGGGGAAAGAGAGAGAGGTAGGGAGGTGGAAAGAGAGGAGGTAGGGAGGTGTAAGGAGAGTGGAGTAGGGAGGAATGGAAAGAGATAGAGGTAGGGAAGAGGTGAAAAGAGAGGAGGTAGGGGAGGTGAAACGAGAGGAGGTAGGGAGGTGAAAAGAGAGGTGATAGGGAGGTGAAAAGAGAGAAGGTAGGAAGGGGTTAAGAGTGAAGGTAGGGAGATGGAAAGAAAGAAGGTAGGGAGGGGGAAAGAGAGGAGGTAGGGAGGGGGAAAGAGAGGAGGTAGGGAAGTGTAAAGAGAGGAGGTAGGGAAGTGTAAAGAGAGTAGGTTGGGAGGTAGAAACAGAGGAGGTAGGGAGGGGGAAAGAGAGGAGGTAGGGAGGTGGAAAGAGAGGAAGTAGGGAGGGGGAAAGAGAGGAGGTAGAGAGGTGGAAAGAGAGGAGGTAGGGAGGTGGAAAGGAAGGAGGTAGGGAGGTGGGAAGAGAGGAGGTAAGGAGGGGGAAAAGAGGAGGTAGGGAGGGGGAAGAGAGGAGGTAGGGTAAGGGAATAGAGGAGGTAGGGAGATGGGAAGAGAGGAAGTAGAGGAGGGGGAAGAGAGGAGGTAGGGAAGAGGGTAGAGAGGAGGCAGGGAAGGGGAGAAGGAGGAGGCATGGGTTAGAAGTCCAGAATATAATGGCCGAAGGGTGGAGACGAGGAGAAGGAAGGGGGAGAGAGGACGAAGAGGATGGAAGAACAGAAAGGAAGAGGGAAGAGGGGGAAAAAGAGAGGAAAGAGATTGGGAAGAAGCAAGAACTCATAATCAAGGAGAAAGGAAGGGGATGAAAGGGAAAGATGGGGAGAATGAAAGGGAGGAAGGGAGGATTGGACGGGAGAGGGGTGAAGGAGAGGAGAAAGGGGGGAAAGGGAGGGAAGGGGCAGATGGAGGGAGAGACACATCAAAGAAATATGTAAATTGAAAGACAAGGGCCCTTCTTCCACGGAACCGCCATCACCACAAGATCCACAAAATCTTGAAGATCCCAAGTTGATGGAGTCTGGCAGGGAGGGGGAGAGTCGGGGGAGGGGAAAGTGAGGAAGGGAAGAAGTAGACGAAGAGGGCAGCAGAGGGGGAAGGGGCAGGGGCAGGAGAGGAGTTGGTCTGGAGGGGGTGGGGACAGAGGGGGTCGAGGACAAGGTGGGAACATGGTGATAAACGAAGCTGTGATTTTGTTGTATGCATATTTTCCTTTGCAGAATTTATTATTTACAGACTTCTTTCTTTTTCGTGCATATGCGCTCGTACTCACGCGGGTACACACATAAAAAACAACATAAAACGGAAAGACACACACACACACACACACACACACACACACACACACATGAATACAGAAGTAGACAGCAAACCAGAGAAACAATACGTAATATTAAGTGACATGCCGTCTGAAAGCACTAGTAATCTATGATATTGGCAGTACCTTGTTTTATATGCACAGAAGCGAAATGTAGACGTCAGTTTAGTATTTGAGGGAGGGGGTTGCTTATTAGTATAAAATAAGATAAAGCTGATTTATTTTTTAACTCGAAGTGAAAGCTATCATGACCTAGATGATACGTGAGTGGCTGTGTCACTGCTTCGAATTAGTCTTACATCTGTGCTCTCGTTTTCTTTGTTTCTAGATCCTACCTAACTTCATCTCTTCGGTAAAAGTTAGAGTTGGAATGATGATGACTGATTGATTGACTGACCATCTGAAAACTGGCAGCACAACTGCTAGGGTGTGATGATGATGATGATGATGATACAGTACAGAGTGCAGAACAACACTGGCTACGCAAAAAGGAAAGCGATGCCTCATATCGTGCGAGGTGCCGTAAATATGTATGGTGGTATGGATGTATGTATGTATGTCCAGTAAGTCTGGCCATAGCGACTCGTTACTACTGCACTTCTCTTTAATAGATTTCCAGCGTTATAGGAAACGCGTGGGTTGATATTCATTGTAGTCACCAGAAGACCTCGCTACATTGAGTGAATGGATGGATGGCGCGTCACCTGTATGACGAAACAAGGTCAGTCAACTTCAGTACCAAATTGTGATACTTTATAATTCAACGACGCTGTTTTGAAATCTCCTTGGGTACTAGTCAAATCAACCCTTCAGTCTGACTATACATGGCTGTCAGCAAACTCACTTAAACTCTCTTCTTCCACTCTTCAAGTGCGAGGGTGACGAGGCTTTATTAGTTAGAGAGAGAGAGAGAGAGAGAGAGAGAGAGAGCACTAAATTTTCCCAGCTAGCTGTCATAGCAAATTCTCGTCTTTCACTCTATAGATTCCATTAGACAAAGAAAACACCTTATAATTCCCCAGGTAAACTTTTCTAACAACCCTCTTCGTCCTCTCTACAGGTGCCATCTTTGACCGTGACTCAAGGGACATACAGGGCGCCTTCCTTCACGCCATCAAGCAGTACAACCAAAACTCCACCAGCCGCGGACTCGAGCTACACGCCTTCGTCGATATTATCAGCACTGCCGATGCCTTCAAGATCTCCAGACTGAGTGAGTGTTCGGCTGTATCCTCTTGAGTTTGTTCGTATATATTCTCTGAGTTTGAGGTGAATTTTGGTTCTGCTCATGATCTGAAAGTGTGAATCTTTGTTGAGATGTTTTAGTTTTTAGACTAATTGAGTGATCAGGTGTTTTTCTATGAGTCTTGAACGATTACAACTCCATCTTTGAAAATAACTCCATCTTGTGCAGTGTTTATGATTTGGGTGCCAATGACATGTAGTGGTATTATAGGTATGCTGCGAAATAATGCCGATTTCTTGTGTGTCGGGGAGAGCGTGTAGAGGTTAGCATACGTGAAAGGATTGGCCATGCTGGAGAGTCACTTGAGTGTGTGAAAGAGTTTTGCTATTTGGGGGACATGTTATATGCTGGAGATGGGGCTGGAACTAGTTCAATGGGTAGGGTAAAGAGTGCTTGGAGAAAATTCAGGGAGCTGTTGCCTCTCCTGACACTGAATGTGCTGTCCTTCCGTGCTAAGGGATCCTTGTATGCGGCATGTGTTAGGAGTGTAATTCTGTTAGGAAGAGGCAGTAAAGGAAGAGGATATTTGTAGACTCAGACGTACAGAAACGACATTGATTAGATGAATGTGTTGTGTGTCCTTGAATGAGAGGCTAGAGGTGGGGACAGGGGGTTAGGATTTGTGACTTCTCGAGTTCCAGATTAAGGGTCCTTGTTTAAGTGGCTTTGGGAATTTCCTAACACCACTTCCATAGCTGTTTATTCTGTCTCTTACACCTCCGTACCCTCTGCCATGTTATGGATGCAAACTACGTCGATATTTAAACGATACAGGTAACATGCAGCAGAATACACAGGTATAATATGCTCAGTAAATTGCTATGGATAAGGCCGTAACACCTCATCCTTAGCAATTTATTATTGGATACGCTGTGGAAAGGGCCTCAACACATCCTCTTTAGCAATTTATTATTGGATACGTCTAGTTATGCAGAGTATGGCGATATTTGAAGGATTTATGTTACACAAAAGAGGACAGTAAGGTGTAAACAACTTAAATAGGTTAGGAAACGGTGTTAGGGAGCTTCCTAAACAGACGAGAATACCGGCCGTAGTGTCAGATAATGTTATAACCTATTTTTAGATAGAAACTATAATTGCTCGCTATCCTTGTGTGCGTTTCACATGACTCTGACCTGTTTGTTCTGATGATGTAATCTCTCTCTCTCTCTCTCTCTCTCTCTCTCTCTCTCTCTCTCTCTCTCTCTCTCAGCATAATTTAGAACACAATACTTCTTTTACTCTACCTTGGCGTATAATCGCCCTCTCTCCTTCTTGAATCCTGAGTTGTAACAAGTCATAAACTCTAAAATATCATGCTACCCACGAAGAAGCGCTATGAAAATGATATAGAGCGGGTAGTATTGTGTTTCTGTGCCCCTGAGCTACGTGGAATAAGCTGCAAAACGACGAAAATCTGGCCAGGTTAAGGTGAAAGGATTATAGAAGGTAATCATAAACTGAGTAAAAAAGAAAATAGCGGAAACAAAGGTGTACAAACAAGTCATTTTTTATCAGTCCCTGTAAGATCCATTGCAGGGTTGAATCTTCTTCACAGAGGAAGAGAAGAGCTGCCTGAATACACTCTTCTCATTGCTGGCCTTGTCTGGTGGGCTAAGGGGTTGTCTGTAGTGAGAGTAGTATTAGTGAAAGGTTGAGCTTTGTAATGGCAAGACAGACAGACAGACAGAAGCGGTGTGTGTGTGTGTGTGTGAGAGAGAGAGAGAGAGAGAGAGAGAGAGAGAGAGAGAGAGAGAGAGAGAAAGGAAAAAAATCATTCTTATGTGACAACATCATAAAGGCAAAAGCATCCGAGGGGTATTGGTGATGAAAAATCTTAAATTCGGCTCAGTTTCAGTGGGATTTCAGGTAATGTGGGAGATAAGGGTTTTAAGAGCGTCTGTGATGAAGGAGGGTTTGGAAGCTGTTAGTTCGTTCGTCTGTTTCCTTCCACCTGACCGCAGTGAAGAGGTGGAGAGTACATCATTCCGTCATTAAATTTTACAAGACACTGTTTCTCCTATTATGTACGTTTGGTTCCATGCATGAAGTATTAACATTGATTTCGTGAAGCTTTTTATTTCGTTGTCTGTTTCCTTCCCTCTGATGTCACTGGATAGATAGAGTACGTCATTGCGTAATTTTCAAGTCATTTTTTCTTCTATGTTTTTTAATCTTACTGCTTAGCATTACATTTTTCCCCGATTTTTTGCATTACAAATTAGGGCAAATTTTTGAAAGCTGTTAGTTACATCGGGTGTCTGTTTCCTCCCATCCTACGTCACTGAATAGGGAAAGAATATTTTTGTCGTTTGAAAGAGAGTTTTGCTTTTTATATTTCCCCATCTCGCTTCTTTGCATCACGTCGCGGGAAAGATGTTCATTTGTTGGTTATCTTCATTTGTCGTTATTGAGTAGGGACAGTACATAATTCCTTCAAGATTCTCTCTCTCTCTCTCTCTCTCTCTCTCTCTCTCTCTCTCTCTCTCTCTCTCTCTCTCATTAAGAAAGAAAATAAACTTCGTAATCTCACTCTTAAACGTGCTTCTAGTACCCTTGTCAGTTCCTCTCTGTGGGTTAATAAAGTCCCCCAAGTTCGCACCACAAGTAACCTAACATTATTACACTTTACTCCTGCTTCCACTACACGGCTTTATCTGGCTCTACCATTTGATCCACATGATTATCTTTTCTGTTAGACTCTTGCTGCTTAGAGAAAATTGGACCCAACCTAGGAAAGGCCCAGCTCGGAGGAAGTACTAAAGGGTTTGCCTATTTTCTCTAGTTCGAAAGTCCCTTCTAAACTTCTGTCTGCCTGTCTGTCTGTCTGTCTATCTGTCTGTCTGTCTATCTGTCTCTATCTATCTATCTATCTGTTACCAGACGCTGTAATTCCGTAAAGGGTGGGCACAAGGGAATCGCCTCCACCTCTCTCTCCCTCCATTTCATACCCCCCCCTCCTCTCATAGATCTCTCCATTCCATCCCTCCATCTCATCCTCGGCCTTCCCCTCCTCGTCACCCACATACACTCATCTAGTCAGTCTCTCATTCATTCCACATAAAGCATTTCCGAGTATTTCTCTTGACACTTTGAATCGCACCCACATCAACACCACAACGTTCCTTTACTTCCTTCAGACTTCTTTCTAAAGTTAATGTTTTTTCTACTGTAGATATAGCTAAAATAAAACATGTCATCGTAGTGATGGGATGAGAGTTTTTATATGAAATACATTGAAAGACTAAGTCACAGATATTTGTGAAATTACCCAGATGTCTTGAAACAGTAGACGAAAGCTTGATATTCCACTGTACTTTTTTTCCAGCGAGTTGTACTTCATATATATGTGGCGGTGGTGTACTCGGTAGCATACTCGTCTCGTAAGCAAGAAGTCCCAGGTTCGATTCCTGGACGGACCATGAGAGCTTTAGACAGATCTCCTTTGCACTACAGTTTGTTCATACCTAGAACTTAATCAGGGACCTTGATGTAAAAAGACACGTCATTATTCTAGGTGAAGAAACCACAAACTCTTAATGCACAGACATCCAACACCATCTGTGTCACATGCACCTCACGTTGTCCCTACACACCCCTTCCCTGCTCGATCTAAGCGATCGGGAGAAGGCTTCATGGCTGCAGCACCTAGTAATAGAGAGGTTCAGTCCTGTAGTGGACTATAAAGGATGCCGTATCATCTTTTGTGTATGTATTTATTTATATGCTCGCGCGCGCGCGTGCGTGTGTGTGTGTGTGTGTGTGTGTGTGTGTGTGTGTGTGTGTGTGTGTGTGTGTGTGTGTGTGTGTGTGTGTGTTATTGAATGAACTAAATTCTCTGAGATGACTTGGCAATGTGGAGGCGATGGAAAATGTGAGACTGACTAGAAGAGTGTGTGTGAGTAAAGTGGAGGGAGAGAGGGGGAGGGGGAGACGGAGGATGAGGTGGAAGATGGAGTGGAGAGATATGTGAGAGGCGTGTGTGAGCTGGAGGAAGTGCAGCCAAATGGGGAAGGGCAAGGTGGTACCGTATGGAGGCGATTTGTTTGAGGCCACCCCATATGAGATTAAGGCCTCTGGCTTTATACGTATGTATGTTTGTATGTATGTTTATGTATTTATGTACTGTATGTATCGGATTATACCTCTCTAACATGGACGACCAGTTCTGCCATCCGTAGAACCCAGGAACACTTTTTTATCGGTAGAGAAATGTTCCTCCCCCACCCAGTGCTTCACCCACAGGTATACGCCAGTTGTATAAGACTTAAGGAGTGCAGGTGGGACGTGCATGTGGGAAATTGGTGTTGGAATGTTTGTGAGTTATGGAGTCTGTATGTCATCGATAGAACCTAGAAAATGTGGAAACATGTGATAACACATGAACAGCATACTACCATACCTTCTCTTTTTTACCCCGATGCAGGGCCTAGTTGTTAGCAGCATTACTGACTACGAAGCTGCCAGCCCGATAGCGCCGGGTTTGAATCCTGGTGTTGGCAGCTGACACCGCCGGATTCAGGTGTCGTTCACCCTTTGTGAGTTAGTAGGTTATATGAGTATTTTGTGTAATGGTGACCTGGGTGAGACGCTGGCTTTGTATTCCAAGATAGTAGGTGAACAACCCGCCACAGGCTCACAGACAGAAACTGAGCACTGTGACTAAGCGCTTCTCGGCGTTTGGCCCCACCTGTAAATTTTTTCCGGGTGTGATCAGTCCCAGGTCAGGACTTTTAGAAGTCCACACTACCAACCAGCCCGCCGGAGGCTATAGATTTAGGTGAAGGTTTCTATTAGCAAATCCCTCCAAATTCATTGATGCTTAAAAACAAGTTTGAAAATTGCAGAAAGCGAAATGAGACTAAAGCAGGTCACAAGTTATTGAGCCTCACAACTCGGCATGTTACAAAGGTCACTGTGGGACATCTGAAGCCTTTGTCCCTCTTAAACACGGCTGATCTCATTTCATTATGCAGGTGAACATCTGAGACATATGCAAGATGGGGAAGCAACGACATTTGTTCATGAAACTTTCAGCGTCTGTAATAGAGCTGGAACAGGGAGGCGCATACACTGCATTAAGACCGAACTAGAAAGGAATGAACTCAGTTTTAGAGGTGAAGGAGGACTGAGGGAAATTTGAGGAGGAGGGAAGGACGGACGAGGGAGAAGTGAAGGAGAATTCAGGGAAAGAGGGAGAGTTGAGGGAAGGAGGAAGGGATAAAGGAAAGAGGGAGGCGTGCGGGAGGAGTCGGGAGGGCGAGGGAAGAGAGGACGGGCGGGGCGAGGGGGGGAACGGGTGAGGAAAAATTTGGGAAGAAGTGAGGGAGATGATGATGATGGAAGCGTGAGGTGGAGTGAGAGAGCAGTGATTAGAGGTGAAATGGGGTGAGAGAGGAGTGAGGTAGAGATGAGGTAGAGGAGAAGTGAGGCAGCGTATGAGGGGGAGAGAGAGGTGACAGAGGGAGAGGAGGGAAGGAATAGCATGGGAGATGTGAGGTAGGGATTAGGAACAAGAGAGGAGCACAGAGGGGGTGCAAATGAAGACACAAGTACAGCATTATACCCGTTGCATTGCACATTTAATAGTCGTAACACCTTCAGCGCACTCCCAGCATCAACTTGTGCCCAAATCCCCATCTTCCGTAAATCCCTAACGCCACCTACTATATCGCTCAGAGGTTGTGTGACCTTTTTAGGAATCTGGTTACTGCCGCCATAAGCCTATAGAGGTGCCCATAAACTCGCATCAGCGCACATGTTAGTGTATCGAGACTTTGTAAGTGCATTTAAAAACTCTCATAACACCTTCTTGTATATTTACTTCGACGCAGGCGCATAGCAAAAATGAAAGTCGAAGGAAGTAGTCAAACACTTTTCTGCCAACTCGCGTCCAGTTAAGATGAAGTGTGACGAAGAAGAACAAGATGAAAAGGACGTGGAGGAGGAAGAAGAAAAAAAAGAAGGCTTATATTTATGCCTATCAGCTGTGCGAGTCATTAACTCTTTCAGGTCAAGGACGTAGGATGAGGGGTGAAGCAAAACTTTTCCCTGATATGCAGATTCCTTGTGTTCTTTATACCGTAAACTTAGCGAAGGTTATGGCCTCCTGAGAAATTTCATCTCGACTCCGATGCTCCTGACAAAACCTAACCTTCATCTTGCCAGAAACATTCCCACATTAAAGCTGACTTACAGAAATAAAAGGTAAAGTGATGCTGACGCTGCCGATGATGTGGAGAGAGAGAGAAAGAGAGAGAGAGAGAGAGAGAGAGAGAGAGAGAGAGAGAGAGAGAGAGAGAGAGTGAGTCTGTGTTTGCGTGTGTGAGTCTGTGCCTACCACCACCCTCACCTGGCAGGATCCTTTACCTACAACAGAATATCGCTTACATACACAGCTATATTAAGTTACACACACATGTAAGCGACGATACTAACTTTGGTACATACACGGCGATACTCTGCACCCATTGTATATATAAATTCCAGAAGAGTCACACTTGTACACTTAGGGATACGCACACATGCACTTACACATGCACACTGTTGCTCTTTTTCACCACACAGTCTCTCACACACGTACATGGACGTAAATACACACATAAATGCACACATGTACAACTTTTGCATAGTCTAATAAAATCCCGAAATTTTACATCTACCTGCGCGCGCACGCACACACACACACACACACACACACACACACACACACACACACACACACACACACACACACACACACACACACTTAAACTACCTGTAATTCTGTATTTGTCAATCTTTGTGTGTGTGTGTTTAGTGGGATCGCTGCTGCATTGTGTTGTTGGTGTGGCTGTATAAGTGGGCTTTACTTTTTTCATTTCAACTTGGCCTAAATTTATCATGTTGTTATCCTGAATGCTGATGTGTAACAAGAGCTTAACTACAAAATATGATGTTAGTCACGAAGAAGTGCTTTGGAAGGGATGTCAAGAAGCCGTAGAACTGTCTTTTTCTGTCACTGAGGCTACGTGACACATACAAAAACGCAAAAAAAATCTGGGCAAATTTAAAGGAAAATACAGTATTGTCAGATATAAAATCGCAGAGATAGTATGTATTAATATTCAGGAAGGATAATATGTGATGGAGTGGTTGCTGTATTGTATGTGTGGGGGGGAGGGGGACAGCATGAGTGAGAGTGAGTTCTCGTGGGAGCATTATGTACCATGATTATTCATTGCGTCTTGGACAGAACAGAGTGGACTGGGGAAAGGGGAAGATAGAAGGAATTCAGGGATGGACAGAAATGAGAAAATTAGAAATGGAGAGAGGGGTTGTGACAACAGAAATGTAGAAACAGTAACAGAGGGGAGATGAAAAGGGAGAGGAGAGAGAGAGAGAGAGGGTGGGGAAAGATGAGAGGGAGAGGACAGAGCGATAGGAAGGAGAACTGTGTGTGTGTAGAGAGAGAGAGAGAGATAGAAACAGTAACAGAGGGGAGATGAAAAGGGAGAGGAGAGAGAGAGAGAGAGAGGGTGGGGAAAGATGAGAGGGAGAGGACAGAGCGATAGGAAGGAGAACTGTGTGTGTGTAGAGAGAGAGAGAGAGAGAGAGAGAGAGAGAGAGAGAGAGAAAGTGGCTGCCATGTTCATATTGTAGGTCACATATGAGGCATCGTACCACATCTTCCTGAGCATATTTAGCATATTGCACCTACTCTTCTGTTCATTGATGATCTGAGCTGCTCGTCCTATCCAGTCATACACGAGGATTTCACCCATCACATTGGCTTACCTACCCGCTATCCACAACGTCCATGTTAATTAACTAGTCATGAGATATGACTGTGGTACACCTAGTTTCATCAGCTATTATTCTCACCTGAGGTGAAAGAGTTCTTGGTTGTTGACGCATCAGACTCTTAATTCCCACATCTTTCACACGCCAATATCTTTCACAGGGAAATATCCTCGAATGTATGGAATAAATTCATATGGCATCGTTCGAAACAAAAATGAATAGATCTTATATAAAAAAAAATGTTATCCAGGCCTTCATGTCCTGTAACGTGTGTGCGTGTGTGTGTGTGTGTGTGTGTGTGTGTGTGAATATGGTAGGGTGGCTGTGTGGTAATGTATTTGTGTGAATGCCGGATAAGGCCAAAGGTTTTTCTGGATGCATTTGGATGGGTCGGGGCTTCAAGAGATGGCATTTCCGGGATGCGGCACATGAAAGGCTGCTGCCAGCAAGATCTCTTGCATCTTTTCATGGCAGGAGGACATTTTTAGTATAATGCGATGATGTTACACAATATGCCAAACATTACTTATGAATACTTGTGCACGTTGCACATAAGTACGACATACGAGTATGTCTGTGCCACAACTTCTGTCTTGTCTGTCACGACACTAAACTGGTGAGATGGTTATGCATCAAAACACTTTCTCTCACAGCAGTTTTCTTATTTGATAATACACTATGAACAATTCGTTGCACTTAGTGGTCTCAAATCACTACTTCCAAGAAAATAATTCGACGACTTAGAGAGTGTAGTGGCTTATGGTGAATCATTTAAATGTCTAGGGCAGCTCACATCTCACCCACATGTTTGTGGATCTGTTGTACATGGGGTAGAGTCTGAAATAACCCAATATTTGTGTTTTGCTCTATAACCCGACCACATGGAAAGGTTGGAATGAGGGAGGTACAAGGAGGGGAGAAGGATGTAAGAGGGGGTCAAGGGATGTAAGGAGAGGAGGGGGTGTAAGGGAGGGTAGGAGGGTATAATGGAAATAGGAGAGTATGAGGGAAGGCAGGGGGTGTAAGGAGGGGGACCAGGGAATATATGGGAGAAGAGGGACGGTGTAAGTGGAGACAGAGATGATGTCAGGGGGCAGGAGGGTGCAAGGAAGAGGGGAATGAGATGTAAGGAGGGCAGGAGGGTGGAAGACAGGGGCAGTGTAAGGGAGGCCAGGGGGAGGGGGAGTTTGGTGGGGCGTGGGGTGTAAGGGAGGCTTAGAGGGTGTAAGGAGATAGAAGGATATAAGTTTGGGTGGAAGGATGTAAGGACAAGAGGGTGTAAAGGGACAGGGGGGTGCAAGGGTGGGAGGGGGGGCAGGGGGTAAAGGGACAAAAAGGGGTCTTATAACAGCTTTAAAAGATTCCATTCCAGGCTGACAGAGATCGGAAGTCCCTCCAGTGATAACCTTCTCGATTGCCCTTTGATGAAAAATAGGGTAAATTGCGTGGCCGCGTCCAGCAGAGAGAGAGAGAGAGAGAGAGAGACAGACAGACAGACAGAGACAGAGAATTTTCAGATTTTCTTATTTAATTCACACACACACACACACACACACACACACACACACACACACACACACACACACACACACACACACACACACACACACACACACACACACACACACACACACACACACACACACTTTTATCTTCTTCCTGTTCTTTCACAGTTCTCCGACCCTCAAAAGAAAGTTTTCCCTCTTCCTATCATTTTTTCTTTTCCTCCTTCCTTTTTGTGTATTTTCATTTTTTCCCATTATGTTTCGGTCATGCCACGATACTTATTCATTCCACTTGCCTCTTCACACTGTTGTATTACATCTCTCATACCACATTGTATCACATCATGCTACACTGCACTTCACTACGGTACACCACGCTCCACAACACTTCACAACACTACACCACACTCCACTACACTACGTCACACTTTACCATACTACTCCACACTGGATTGCACCAGCCCATCTCTCTCACCACACCACACCACACCACACCACACCACACCACACCATGCCACGCCACGCCATGCCTCACCATCCCACCCCTCCCCACCCCACCCCACCCCACACTCCACCACATTACACCGTACTTTTTTTTTTTTTTTTTTTTTTACCGAAGATGAACAGAGGAAGGAAAATCAGATTAAATACAGAAGAAAATAATTGTCTTACTATACCCCACTGCACCACATTTCAACAAACTACACCGCAGTACTTCACACATATCACACCACACGCCACGCTATTACTGTACATTACACCACACCGCACCTCACCACAGTCCACCACACCACACTACACTACACTCTACCACACCACACCACACCACACATAATCACTCTACACCACACAAATATCCTTTTCATGCACACTGCGATCATTTTGCCATCCTCTGTTTAAACATTTACTAATCTTAATCCTTTCAGGTTCCTACGACTCACTATTAGTAATCCTTTCAGGCTTCTACGACTCACTATTAGTAATCCTTTCAGGCTTCTACGACTCACTATTAGTAATCCTTTCAGGCTTCTACGACTCACTATTAGTTCAGTAAAATCGTGTGACGTTTGGTGGAACAAAATATTAAACGTAACCAATGAGAGGGTAATGGTGGTAGTATGATGCTGCTGTCATTTTAAGTCAGCCTGTTAACTCATTTACTTAACTGACTTTTTTAAAATTCTTGTTTCACTCATACAGTTTACTTAAACTTGGAGATTTTTTTTTTTTCGAAATGGAAAGCAGATAAAGACTTCATTAACTCCTTCACTACTATTGTACTCCTAAGTTGAAAATATTCGTCTGACAGCACAAGCATGAACACCTGCTGAGGTCCTCGGGCTGACGTGGTTGAGGTCGGACTATTTAGAAGGGACCGTAAAGTGTGTGTGGTCTGTGTATCTGTCAAACCAGGCTTTCTTGCAATAGATTCACAAATACACTGTTTTACACAAATTCATTTCTCATTATATCATTCCGTTTCTTACACCTCCACATCTCACTTCACCACTCCACCTCCCACTCCACTATTCCACCTCCCACTCCACTATTCCACCTCCCACTCCACCTCTCCACCTCACACTCCACCACTCCACCTCCCACTCCACCACTCCAACTCCCATTCCACTATTCCACCTCCCACTCCATCACTCCACCTCCCACTTCACCACTCCACCTCCCACTCCACCACTCCACCTCCGACTCCACCACTCCACCTCCCACTCCACAATTCCACCTCCCACTCCACCATTGCACCTGCCACTACACCTCCCACTTCACCGGTCCACCTCACACTCCACCAGTCCACCTGCCACTCCACCTCCCACTCCACCGTTCCACCTCCAGCTCCACCACTTGCCTTCCACTCCATCATCCCACCTCCCACTCCACCACTCACCTCCCATTCCACCACCTCACATCTCACTCCACCACTCACCTTTCACTCCACTAATCTGCCTCCTACTCCACTACACCTGCCACACCACCATTCCACTTCCCATTCTACCACACCCTCCACCCCACCACTCCATCTCCCACACCATCACTCACCTTCCACTCCACCAATTACCCTGCCTCTCCAACACTCACCTTCCACTCCGCTCTACCCCACCACTCCACTGCCTTCCACCACTCCACGCTACTCCACTATTACACCTGCCACTCCACCTCTCCACCTGCCACTCCACCTCCCACTCCACCTCCCACTTCACCACTCCACCTCCAACTCCACCACTCCGCTTCCCATTCACCTGCCACTCCACCACTTCACCTCCCACTCCACATTCCACTCCACCTCTCGCTCCACCTCACTCCATCACACACCTCCCACCCCATCACTTTCCCCTATTAAACTTCACCTCCCCTGTCTACTGGTAAATATCTTACACTTTCCCTCCACTATAATATTCCTCCCTACCTATGTCTCCACACATTCATTCGTCTTTCTCTTTTTCTGTCTGTCTGTCTCTTTCCTCCTCCTCCTCCTCCATGTTTTTTACTTACTTTGAGGGAGGCTTTGGAGAACGATAAAGAGGATGAAAATTTTCCTATTTGCATATCGATAATGGAGAGAGAGAGAGAGAGAGAGAGAGAGAGAGAGAGAGAGAGAGAGAGAGAGAGAGAGAGAGAGAGATAATAATGTATTCTTAATACTGTCAGTGTGTTTGAGGGGGGAGGGGCGTATCTGGAAAATGGAGGAGCCTTATTAAATGACATAGTATGAGAGAGAGAGAGAGAGAGGGAGAGAGAGGAGGAGGAGGAGGAGGAGGAGGAGGAGGAGGAGGAAGGAGAGGGATGGGAAGAGCGGTGAATCGGGGAAGGGGGGCAGGGAGGGAAGAGGGATAAGGAGAGAATGATAGAGGGAGGAAAAAACAAAGAGGAAGAGAGGAACTAGGAAGGGGAGGTGATGGAGGAAGGTGAAGAAGGGAAGGAGAGAGAATTGAGAGGTAGGCGAGGTAGGGAGGGAGCATGGGAGGGAGAGAGGAAGGTGATGTGAAGGAGGGAGGGAAGAAGGATGGCGTGGGAATGGAAGAGGAAACATAGAGGAGGAGAGGTAGCAAGAGAAAGAGGAAAGAAGGAAACGGAAGTGAGGGAAGGGGGGACATGGGAGGGAGAGAGGGAGGAAGGAAAGGTAGGGAGAGATAGAGGGTGGAAAGATGAGGGAGGGAAATGAAGTGGGAAGGAAATGGGAGAGAAGATGACATCACTGCATATACTAATTCTCTCTCTCGTCCCAGGTGAGTATTGCTTTGCTTGTCACTGGGCGTCTAGATGACATTGAAGATTCCTAACACCTGTTTTTAAGCGATTTATTCTCTGCTCCATAGTATACTTTCTTAATGCTATATCGCTATGAAAGCGATGTTCTTAAAAAAAAAAGTAATGATGTAATATGCAAAGTAAATCGTTAAGGCAGAAGTCCAGCGAAAAGCCTTGTACGACCTGGAATACGGACTGAAATGTACTATTGTGAACATATATACCGCTTCACTCATGTACGATGAATTTCGAGATAGTGAGCGGTACCTTTAGAAACTCGCTAATATCATCCTCGGAGCCCATTAAGTTTCTCGAAATAATATGCTGAAATGTCAAAAATTTTCGACCAGTAATGTGGCTCGTTGTTACTGTCCGCGTCGGTGCGTAATTTGTTAAAAGAAGAGGAAGGTTTTTGTTTGTTTATTTTTTGTCTTCCCTAATACAACTACGACTGTAATCTCTTCGCTTTAATCTGGTCTAAAACTGCCATCTCCACCTTGATTGCAGAGCTGTAATGACTCATCAACACTAGAATATGGTGCTAGTCACGCAGAAGTTCTATGGAAAGGATGAAGAGCCATAGTGTTGTCATGTTCTGTCATTGAGCTACGGGAAGTAAGCTGCAAAGGGACGAAAATCTGAGTCTGGTTGAAGTGAGTAAACTATGCCACACACTTCACAACTAAGCTAGAGTGAATATTAATAGATACTACAAAAGATAATTACTTCTGAAAATAACTAATAGCTATTTAGGCCTGATTGTCATAAAATTTGGCTAATATCCTTTATGAATATTATCAAAAAAATTCTTTTTTATTATTTTCTTTCCGGGAGATTTTTTATTGTAATATAATGATAGTTTTTCCCCCCTTGTGATATCCTGGTGTTCAACTTCTTTCTCCCTCAAAAACAGAGGTGATTGATGTGTGTGTGTGTGTGTGTGTGTGTGTGTGTGTGTGTGTGAATATTATTGACTGATATTTTCGCATGTATGATTGCGGTATATATTTTCGTAGGTGAATATTAGTGGAATAAAAAACTTCACTGCTGGGTAATATAGTGATGCATATTTTCCCTGGTGAATATTTGTGTGACAGCTCCGTGAATATTTTAATGATACTCTCCCTCGTGAATTTTATTGTTATAGATGTTTTCCTTGGTGAATATTTTGTGACATTTTCCCCTGCAAATAATATGGTGGTGGTTATTTTCCTCGATGAATATTATTGTGATGGACGCTTTAACTGATGAATATTATGATGGTAGATATTTTCCGTGGTGAATATTATCGTGGTGCGTATTTTCCTTGGTGAATATTACTGTGATCCTGGTGATTATTTTAGTTACAGCCATCTCTGGTCGTGAATATTATGGTAATAGATATTTTCCTTCGCAACAAAAATGGTGGTAAAAAAAAATCGTAAATACGATGTTGATAGATTTTTTTTTTTTTCTTGAAGTTATATGAAAATCTTCAGGGACAGACTCCTTCCTTTGTGTATAACGATATATTTTCCCTTCCTTATTGCTGTGACAAAAAAGTTAGTTAATATTAATGTCGTTGATATTTTCCCTCGTCAGTATCAGGGGGATAGAATTTTTCCAAGTTATAAAATTTTGTGAGTGGCTCTTTTGCTAGTAAATATTTTGGTGATAAATATTTTCCTCCCAGAAGCTACTGTGGTAATCTTCTCTCTCGCAATGAATAGTGCTGATTTTTTTTTTTTATCTGCTCATACCTTCTTCACTAGGATGTATCTTTATTCTTCCTTATTCCTCATTATTCTTCTGTATTTTTTATTATTTTTTGTTCCTCTTTATTCTTAATTCCTTTTTGTTAATCTTTCTCTTTTACTTTTTTTGTCTTTATTCTTCATTCCTCTGTTCTTCTATATTTCTTCTTTATTCCTCTTTATTCTTCATTCTTTATTCATCTATTTTTCTTAATTCTTCTTTATTTCACTTTATTGCTCTTTATTTTTCTTTATTCCTCTTTATTCTTACTCCATCCATACCACTTTACCCAGCTTACGAAAACTCAGACTGAAGGGGTTAGTGACGGCTGTATCTAACCCGTCCAGTTCGGCAAGTCTCTCTTAAGCAGAAAAAACACGTCTGTAAGCAAAATAAGAATATAGAAGACGTGACCATAGTAAGTGAATATTTTGCTGATTCCTTCCTTCGTGAATAGTAACCCCTTCCACCCAAGGATTTAACTGTTTTCCCCTCCTTTAATTTTTATTTTCTAGCGACTTTACTGAGCTTTTATTGAGACCTCATTAGCGAAAAAGTAAAAAAAAAATCCCTTCAATTCAGTATGACTCTCCAGACCTGAATCAACCCCTTCACTCTGATGACGTATTTTTAAGTACATTCCTGCTGATTTTAAGGATTTTTACTAAGCATAGAAAGGATTTACGTTTTTTTTTTTTTTCTGTAGGAGTTAGATGCAGCCGACATTAACCTGCTTACTGCGTGAAGATTTTCTTTTTAATCTCAGTAAAATCGTCTAGCAGCTGCAACAGCAAATTATAAATGACCCCCAGCGATTTAAGGAATTTAAGGAATTATTATCCGTTGGCTGGAGTTAAAGTGATAAGCTCCCCTACTCTCTCTCTCTCTCTCTCTCTCTCATCCTTATCTTTTCTTCCACTCCCTTAATCTCCGGCATTTGTTTAAGCACAAGCAAAAGAATTATGGGAAAAAAGAAGAGAAAAAATAATAAAAAGAAAATCGGCCTATCTATTCATTGCCTGACGTCGCCTCCTGTGATGGGTGGCCTCAACAAATCTATCTCCCTGTGCAGAGAGAGAGAGAGAGAGAGAGTCGGGGTGGAGGCAAAGCAAAGTGCGTGGGGGCAAAGATATGGGTGGGAAATGGTGGAATATAGGTGGAGTAGGGGGGGGGGGGCATGAGATTTGACCTAAAAAAAGTTCATGTATAGTAATGATAGTTTTATGTAATGATGGTTTATTTGAAAGATTTCTCCAGCAAAACAACAAGAACAAGAACAGGACAAGAACAGGATAAGCTCTGATTACTCACATATCCAGGACATCTTTCGAAAAAAAAAAAAAAATCGCCTAAGAGACTAATCTAACCCAGCATGTCCTAACCTAATTTAACCCAGCCTAACATACCCTAATCTGAACCAGCATATGCACCTAACCTCACCTAATATAGCAGTAAATCTAAACTAACATCCCCAGCCCAATCTAACATAACTTATATCAGTCTAACCTAACATAAGCTGTCATATCCGGGGGACGATGTTATACAGTTTGACCTTAGGACTAAGAGTCTGGATAGGGAGGCTGCTAGAGATCGAGCAGCGTTGTGAGCCGACATTAGAAATAATTCGCTAAACATTCTCATTCTCCTGTCGCAATGCCAGATGAGTGCAAACACTCTCTCTCTCTCTCTCTCTCTCTCTCTCGCACACACACACACACACACACACACACACACACACACACACACACACACACACACACACACACACACACACACACACACACACACACACACAACTCTTCCCCATCTTTCCTACCCCCTCCCCATCCAGTCATCTGCCTCAGTCCTCTTTCCCTTCTCAGTCTTTCCCTCCCTCTCATCTTCTCCATACTTCCTCCCATTGCAATTCTTCCTCACCTTTCCTTCCTTTTCCCTTTCACTATCCCTCTCTCCTGTCTCTCTTCCCTCCTCCACACACTCTTTCTCTCTCTCTCTCTCTCTCTGTCTGTATCTATCTATCTATCTATCTCACATTACTGTCTCCACATTATAACTTTGGACAAAACTGCCAGCCAATTGCATTTTCAGATTTATCTTCGTTTGATATTAGATTTTGAGAGCTTGTAAGAGGCTGTGGTGGTGGTGATGGTGGTTGTGAAGGTAGTGTTGGTAGTTGTGGTGGTGGTGGTGGTGGTGGTGGTGGTGGCGGCGAAGGTAGTGATGGTAGTTGTGGTGATGGTGGTGAAGTTAGTGATGTAGTTGTGGTGGTGGTGAAGATAGTGATGTAGTTGTGGTGGTGGTGAAGGTAGTGGTGGTGGTGAAGGTAGTGATGTAGCTGTGGTGATGGTGAAGGTAGTGATGTAGTTGTGATGGTGGTGAAGGTTGTGGTGGCAGTTGTGGTGGTGGTGACGGTAGTGATGATAGTTGTGGTGATGGTGGTGAAGGTAGTGATGGCAGTTTTGGTGGTGGTGAAGGTAGTGATGGTAGTTGATGGTGGTAAAGGTAGTAATGTAGCTGTGGTGGTGGTGAAGGTAGTGATGTTGTTATGATGGTGGTGAAGGTAGTGATGGCAGTTTTGGTGGTGGTGAAGGTAGGATTGGTAGTTGTGGTGGTGGTGGTGAAGGTAGTGATGGCAGTTTTGGTGGTGAAGGTAGGATTGGTAGTTGTGGTGGTGAATAATGCTTAGAGATAACAAGAACAATATACTCTATCTCGTCTGTGAATAATAATGCCAAGGAAAAACAAGAATAAAGGTAAAAGTTACGTCCTGGTGCTGAAGTAATCAAGCTCAATTTCATGGGTTCATCTACATAATAAAGTCATTAAAACCGATCATAACAATTAACATCGCCAGTACGGTGACGGTTTTCATTCCATTTTTAGATTAAAATCTGGATTATTTGTTTTCCGTTTTTGAGAGTCTCTTAGAGCTGGTAGCAGCGCGATTGATGACGACATTATACTTTATTCTTTATCTCCACATGATTTTATTCAGCTTAGGATTGGTTACACGTATTAAAGGATATATGTGAAGGCTGCGTCTACCCTGTTCTTTTCCAAACTTCTCCTTGTTGTAGTAACAAAAACAAAAATCAACCCTGCATCATTTGACTGAAGGGGTCGCTACATCACCACGTTGATATAATTCCTTTTTTATCGGTGCTCCCTTCAGACGGATTTATTAAGCTAAAAGACTACTACTACTTCTTACAATCCCATCACTAATTAAAATCCTTCATAGCTTGAATAATATCGTCTCCAGATAACAAGAGTAAAAAGAAATCTGATCATAGGAGTTGAGGAGCTCACGTTTATGGGATCCATTTGCATATTAAGTATAGACATTTATGATCATTATTAATATCCAGCTCATCAGATCTTGGGCTTAGACGAGGCTTAGTGGAATAGGAGCTGACGTGGCCCACAAAATACAGCGTAAAGGTTTGTGGTGGTGGTGGTGGTGGTGGTGGTGGTAGCAGTAGTGGTGGTGGGCAGGCGTTGCGGAATTTGTGTGTGTGTGTGTGTGTGTGTGTGTGTGTGTGTGTGTGTGAATAAAATGTCTTGTAAATTTGGAGCATATTTGGCATATACGTTGAATAATGGGTTGGAAAGAGGCGATGATGAGTGCAGATCCATGGAAGGTCAACGCAATACTAAGTGGAAGGGCTTGCTGTAGCTTCCATTAACCAAGTCACTACAAGAGTTGTCCCTTGAGCTGAACTAAATCGTCTGGAGGTAGCCTTAACCTTGCATTAAAAATCTGAAATTAGCACATTGACTGCAGTGACTTCCTTTTGCAGTTATTCTTGTTGCAACAGAAGATTGTACTCATCTTACGGGCGTCTTGTACTACTGAATATATTAAAGGACACGATATCTTGAAAACTATTAACATACAGGATCTTGAAAACTCTTAAGTTGAACGATATCAGTGGAGATAGGGGGGGAAAGTATGTTTTGGAAGTCAAGTACCAACCAAAAGCTTTTTCCTTTTTAATTCTTGCCACCGTCAGGCTATCTTATTAGGCGTAGGAGAAAGAAGTTAACCCCGGGGAAGGTTCGCATATACAGACCGAATGTATTTCTGAAATATTATCTAATTACAGAGATGCCTGAGAGTGTTGATACTGTCTCCATTAACCTTCTTAAAGTTATGACAACCCTAGTGTTCTGTTCCACCTAACGCATTTTGAATTTACTCATGTGAGAGAGTGTAGAAATGCCTGGGGGTGTTAATTACTGTAGTGATTCATTTACAGGTCTGTGTGTGTGTGTGTGTGTGTGTGTGTGTGTGTGTGTGCTCTGAGGTGTAAGGAAAAGTAGTAATGGAAAATGTTATCCTGTATGCTCTCAGCTTGTGTTCTACCTGCAGGGGTGCTAAAGATAGATAGATAGATAGATAGATAGAGGGGGAATAAGCTATCTCGATTAAGTTCTTCTCTATATACTCACGGTAACAGAAGACCTTTTTTTTTTTTTTAAGATCAGTAGGTCAAAGGCTAATGTCACATGGCAAGGTCAGCTTCAGTTTTTCTCCGAATTACAAAAAAAAAAAAAATGTGGAAGGGTTAAGTGTAAAACACGAATGAAGGGCTTCAGCTTTTTAATCAATCAGTCAAATGTCAGTGTAATAAAGAAAGGTCAGATGTCTCTGGGCAAGGTCAACACAAATAGGCTTTTTAGGTGTCAGGCAGGAATGAAGTAATTGGCTTTTGAGAGCAGCTGGTGAAAGATCAAGGGCACAGGGCAAGGTCAGATATTCGGACTGTATACTAACTGTTGCTCCTGTTATTGTTGTTGTTGTTATTATTATTATTATTATTATTATTATTATTATTATTACACCTGCGACTCGCGAAGAAAGAGCAGGTATTATGTTTTGGTCAGTGTGTGTGTGTGTGTGTGTGTGTGTGTGTGTGTGTGTGTGTGGACAAATTAACCCAAAAGTGTTC
The DNA here is from genome assembly GCF_032717465.1 of Coenobita brevimanus. NCBI lineage: Eukaryota > Metazoa > Arthropoda > Malacostraca > Decapoda > Coenobitidae > Coenobita > Coenobita brevimanus. The sequence continues at coordinate 33,489,974 of NC_136954.1, forward strand.
AGCTGATTTTAACCAAGCATGGTGGTTAGGATATGTCGTAGGTCAGTCACAGGCCAAAATTGACTTAAACGGTTTTAACCCACTTTGACCAAATGTAGTGATAAAAGCTGATGGTAAGGAGTGACTGGAGCGATACCACTTTGAAAACAATCCGTCAGGGGTCAAGGTCACAGTAGCGTTAGGAGACGTCACGGCTGTAGTCGAATATAAATATTTGTGTGGTATTTCACTTTTCCTTCACATTCCTTTCCGTTAACTAAGATTCCGAAGATATGAGAGACTTCGACTGTTTCTTAGGCCTTTGATCATGGTTTTTGGTATTTAGCGTCACTGAGGAAGCGGCAGATGTGCTCTAAATGTGCAATAGACGCAGTGGAGTAGAAATCACCCTTTGCCCCTGAATGTACATGTAATTATTGAAGTTATGTAGAATGAGTGTAGCCAAAGGAGAAGAGTGACAAGAGTCAGATAGTGAGGAGGTGCATTTCAGGGAATGCAATAAGTGTTGGGGCAATGCCTCTTTTATCCTGAGGACGCGACATCTGTTACACAGTTGCTGCCACCAGACGGTTTTCTGGAGCTGTGGAAAAATCTATTATAGTGTAGGTTTTGACGAAAGCTACAACTTACTCATCAAGCACTAAGATTCTTCCATAAAATGAATGCTACTGTGAAAGACGGGGCATAATTAGGTATATTAGGATAAAGTTTGTTTAATATAATGGCCTTGCATGATGAAGCGAGGGGAAGGCAACCTCATTATTTTTTTGCGATTATTTCTTGAGTACGAGACGAAAATGAAGTGCATCTAGCCTCTTTATATCATAGCAACTACAATAAGCAATGCGGGATGCAAGCTGAGCAAATATGATATCCACACATGTTCCATAAGTGTCTGTTGAAGATTTTGGGCTTGCCTTTCCCTTTGCAGCTTTAGCCATGATCAGTGAGACTATTTTGGGAGATGCAGCTTTAAGTACAATTGAATACTGAAGCTATCGGATGGACTGGGCATTATATGAAATAAGGGAGACGTGGTGAATTAACATATTGACCCCCATGTTGACGTGTGTTGGAACAGAGGCAGCGAGGCATGTTGAGACGCGTTTGGGATACCTTTGTTGCCGCTGACGGAGACTGAGGTTCACACCTATTCGTTCAAGGGAAGCCATCTAATTTACTCTCTCTCTCTCTCTCTCTCTCTCTCTCTCTCTCTCTCTCTCTCTCTCTCTCTCTCTCTCTCTCTCTCTCTCTCTCTCTCTCTCTCTCTCACACACACACACACACACACACACACAATTTTAAGATAAGTTAGAGAAAAAGGATTACAGAGGTCTTTCCCAGGTAAACAAAAGAATGTTTAACCCCTTCAACCTAAGGACGTGGTGCTGGAGAGGGACACCTTCACGTAGGGGCACCGATTTACCCTGGCGGCTCCCCTGCTTGGTTAAGCAAACGTCCCTCAACCACTTCCCTATCCTCCGAAGTGAAGATGGTGGACTACAGGAGAAAGGAAGCTTAAGCCTGAAGTCTACAAGCGTGGGGAAACAACAAAATCAACAGCAAACAAATAATAAAACAACAAAAACAACACACACACACACACACACACACACACACACACACACACACACACACACACACAGACACACACACACACACACACACACACACACACACACACACACACACACACACACACACACACACACACACACACACACACACACACACACACACACACAGGCATATGCCCATAGACATACGCACACGTCGAACAAAGTAATATTTTGTTTGCGCATGCGGTGTGTGTGTGTGTGTGTGTGTGTGTGTGTGTTCTTACCTAATTGTTCTTACCTAATTGTATCTTTACAGGAATGAGTCAAGCTCATACTGTCACGTGTCTTAAACCATATTTATCGTACTTATCTTTAAATTTGTGTGTGAGTGTGTGTGTGTGTGTGTGTGTGTGTGTGTGTGTGTTCTTACCTAATTGTTCTTACCTAATTGTATCTTTACAGGAATGAGTCAAGCTCATACTGTCCCGTGTCTTAAACCATATTTATCGTACTTATCTTTAAATGTGTGTGTGTGTGTGTGTGTGTGTGTGTGTGTGTGTGTGTGTGTGTGTGTGTGTGTGTGTGGAAGTATACCGCAAAGGGATATCAGGAGAGTATGACTAGAGGTGGGAACTGTGTTCAGCACCTTAGTGTGGGGGAAAGTGAAAACAGCTTGTGTGGTCAGAGTTACAGGTTATAGTCAAGTGTGCTTGACTGAAATAATACAGAAGAGTATCTGGGGGAAATCAGCCTGAGAGATCCTTTGAATTTCTGCCGACATGCCATCTCTTATACCATGCAGGGATAGTTTCGCATATCGATGAATCTACAGGCAGGTTATACAAACTTCCTAAAATTTAGGCTAATATATGATTTAATTTATAAAAAATGCAGACACTGGTAATATTGAAATCTAAACTCGTAAGGGATGATCGGTGTGTGACACGTAAGATTGCTGGACCCCAGGCAAAAGGTTGTTTGGTCTATGCCCAAAATCCGACACACACACACACACACACACACACAAATCCACTTTTAAATTAAGGATTATGTAAAGCATACAGGAGAGGGTATAAATCAACATAATTTTCAGTCATTGACTGCATACAACAGTGTTGTTTCCTTTGTATGGTTGGAATAGAAACATAGCGTGTGATGGCTGTAGGAAGAGCTGAGACAGGCAAATGAAGTCGACAAGACGAGGCAGAGGAGTGGGAAACGAAGGAGGGTGCGTGGGGAGGATTTTGGTAAATGGGGAAGAAGTGTCGAGTATTGTTTTAATGGCAGCTTGCAGAGTATACTGGCTCTCGTATCTTCAGAAAAAAAAAATCTTTATTGTATACTTTTTGGATGTTTCCATTAGGACATCATGATATGCTATCCAATAGGCAGTAGTATTAATGAACCAATACTTCAGTAAAATATTAAATATTACAATTATCTCTATTGCTCACTGTTCATATTGCTGAATGATTATACAGTGAACCATCAGCAGAAATTTGAAAGACTTAGGATGGTGTGTTATGAGTAATGATATGAGAGATGCTGGTGTATGAGTGATGGTGAGTTACGAGAGATGGTGGGTTATAAGAGATGGTGTGTTATGAGTAATGCTGGTCTATGAATGATGTTGGTCTATGAGTGATGGTGGGTTATGAGTGATGATGGGTGATGAGTGTTGCTGGTCTGTGAGTGATGGTGGGTTATGAGAGATGGTGGGTTATGAGAGGTGGTGCCTTATGAGTGATGTTGGTCTGTGAATGATGATGCGTCATGAGTGATGGTGGGTTATGAGTGATGGTGGGTTATGAGTGATGTAGGGTTATGAGTGATGCTGCTTTGTGAGTGATGGTGGGTTATGAGTGACGGTGGGTTATAAGTAATGCTGGGTTATGAGTGATGCTGGGTTTTGAGAAATGTTGGGTTATGGGAGATGGTGGATTATGAGTGATGGAGGGTTTGGGAGATGGTGGGTTATGAGTGATGGTGGGTTATGTGAGATGGTGGGTTGTGAGTGATGGTGGGTTATGTAAGATGGTGGGTTATGAGAAATACTGGGTTGTGAGAGATGGTGGGTTATGAATAAGGATTTTATTTTTAATAGATAATGAACGGAGGAAGGAAAAACAAAGGAAAAATAATAAGTCCATGTGCCTAAAGGCATCCTCCATTCATGAAATATTTATAACAACTGGATTTAAATTGAAGTGGATTAAATGTTTGTGGGAAACAACTCCCAGGAAGTGAATTCCAGAGAATAGTAGTTCTGAGGATATATGAATTTTGATAGGCAGAGTTCTGCATTGCGGGGGAAAGAGTGTGAGTTCATGGGCGCTCCCAGCTCCCCGAGTATTCCGGGAGAAAATGTGAAGGGAAGACACAATTGAAGCCAGTTCGTCAGAGCACTTAAGGTAAAAATATCGATAAAATAATGCTAAAGAAGCAACATCTCTACGTACTGATAATGGAGGAAGGTCCTGCGTAATGGCAGGATTGTTGATTAATCTAATGGCTTTATTTTGAATTTTGTCCAACTGCCTCAATGCAACCGTTCCATATTCACTCCACAGTGGTGAACAGTATTCGATCTGAGAACGCACATGACTTTTGTATATTGTGGCCATCTGCTCGGCAGTGAAGAACTCACGTACTCTGTACATGAGTCCCAATTTTTAGAAGCATTTTTAGCAAGGGATTTAGCATAAGCTGTCCAGCTTAGGTTGAGGTTTAGAGCAACACCTAGGATATCAATTGTAGTGGATATGGGAATATTGACATCTTTTAAAATTATGTGAGAGTCTGAGGGATTCTTTCTGTTGGAGAAATTAATGTACTTAGTTTTCTGAGCATTAAATGAGACCAGATTTGTTTGTCCCCATTGATTAATTCTAGAAAGGTTCTGGTTCAGAGAAATTGCTGTGCTTATTTGGGAATTTATAATATCAAATTATGTAAAGAAGGTACTAAATGTGAAAGAACTATGAAGGGTCGAGTCATCAGCATAAGAGTGTATTGGGTTGTGAGTGACAGATAGGAGGTCATTTATATGAATGAGAAAGAGGGTTGGTGCAAAAACTGATCCCTGAGGTACGCAGCATTTATGGAATGAAACTGAGAATAAATTCCCTCTACCATGACCCGTATTTTTCTATTATGAAGGTAAGAAGAAATTAGAGGAACCAGTGACATCTTAGACAATAAGGCCCAGTGCAATACTCTGTCAAATGCTTTTGAAATATCAAGTGCTGTTGTGTGTGTTTCACCGTGTTGGTCTGTTGTTTTGTTAATCTGATGAGTAAGAAGACAAAGAATCTCTACAGTTGAACGTTCTTGTCTAATATCATACTGTGAACGTTCTTGTCTAAATCCATACCGCCGATCATTGATTAATTTATTGATTTCTAGGTGCTTGACTGTGTGTTTGTTAATTAGTGTCTCAAAAACTTTACTGAGAACGGAAGTTATTGCAATTGGTCTATAGTTCGATGGATCAGAAGTTGTTCCCTTTTAGGAACAGGATGGATATTTGCTTCTTTCCAAGAGGCTGGAAAACTTGAGGTACGGATGCATAAGCGGAAAAAAATTGCCAATACAGGAAACAACAAGTAAGAGCAATTTTTAAGTACCATTGATGGAATTCATCTGGACCAGTAGCTTTGTCTACTGAGAGATTCTGTAATACAGCTTGTACGTATCTGGTGTGAATCATGAAAGGAGGTGTTTGAGGGGAATCAAATTCAAGTACAGGAATATTGTGATTTTCTGTTTAGTGTTTAGTTTGTTGAAAAAGTGTCAACAAGAAGGTTGGCTTTTCCGCGTGGGTCACTTAATCGATTTCAATTGGGGGACTGTAAAGGTGGAATGGAAGAGGTGGTAGAGAAGTTAGTTTTGAATGAATTAAGAGTTGACCAGAATATTTTGTTATCATTTTGGTTGTTTAGTAGTTTGTTAGCTTGTCTATGTAGAAAATTTTATTTAGAAAGATTGATAATAGCTTTGGCATGGTTTCTGATATTTCTATAATAATTAAAGGCCTCTTTGGTTTTGGTTCTTGTATAAGTGTTATAGGCTATTGTTTTATGTTCTGTTACTCTAGCACAATTGTGGTCAAACCATTTAGGAGAAATGCATCTTTTTCTGTAACTATGATGGGGAATGAATGTTTCCATGCCGACTTTAATGAAATCCTATATGTGGCCCAATGTGGAATTTGCATCTTGGGAGAATGATGATGGACTATGAGTGATGATGGGCTGTAAGTGATAGGTAATGAATGATGATGGGCTATGAGTGATAATGGGCTGTGAGTGATGATGGGTTATGAGTGATGATGAACTATGAGTGATGATGGGCTGTGAGTGATGATGGGTTATGAGTGATGGTGGGCTATGAGTGATGTTGGGCTATGAGTGATGATGGGCGAGTGATGGGTTATGAGTGATGATGGACTATGAGTGATGGGTTATGAGTGATGATGGACTATGAGTGATGATGGGCTGTGACTGATGATGGGTTATGAGTGATGATGGGATATGGGTGATGATGGGCTATGGGTGATGATGGGCTATGAGTGATGATGGGTTATGAGTGTGATGATCTATGAGTGATATGGGCTATGAGTAACGATGGGCTATGGATGGTGAGTTATGAGATGGTGAATTATGAGTAATCAAGCCAACCAGCAAGCCAATCAACCAGACAGTCAACCAACACATCCCGTCGCATCCCGGATCACAGCCAGTCTCCCGTTCCGTGATTCGTGATGCACCCAGGTTCCGGGCCCCAGATGACACCCCTCCTCACATCCCGAAAGGGTCAAGCCTTCCCCGTTCCGCGACCATCCAGCAACGAAGCCAACCAAACCGGTCAGTCCAATCAATCTGACAACCAACCAACCTACATTCCCCGTCGCATCCCGAATCACAGCCAGTCTCCCGTTCCGTGATTTGTGGTACACCCAGGTTCCGGGCCCCAGATGACACCCCTCCTCACTTCCCAGAGCGATCAAGCCTTCCCCGTTCCGCGACCATCCAGCACCCAAGCCAAGGAGGCAATCAACCAACCTAGACAATCAACCTGACAACCAAGCCAGACAAGCAACCAGACAACCAACCAAATAACCAAGCCAGACAAATCAACCAACCAACAACCCCGTCGCATTCCGGATCACAGCCTGTCTCCCGTTCCGTGATTCGTGATGCACCCAGGTCCCGGACCCCAGATGACACCTCTCCTCACTTCCCAGAAGGATCAAGCCTTCCCCGTTCTGCGACCATCCAACAACTATGCCAAGCAACTAGCCAAATCAAGCAAGCAATCAACTAACCAAGACAATCACCTAATCAAGACAGACAATCAACCAACAACCCCGTCGCATCCTGGATCACAGCCTGGCTCCCGTTCCGTGATTCGTGATGCACCCAGGTCCCGGACCCCAGATGACACCTCTCCTCACATCCCAGAAGGATCAGGCCTTCCCCGTTCCGCGACCCTCCAACAACCAACACAGCCAACCAAGACAACCACATGCCAAGACAAGCAACCAGACAAACAAACCAAGCCTGCCAACAGGCAAGCAAACCAACCATGCCTTCCTCCAACTCTAATCCTCGAGTTGTCAGGCAGCCCAGCTCTTTCCGTGTACGGATACAGTTCGCTTCACCTGTGAGGGGGTGGACTCGATCTCACCCGCCACGGTTGGATCAGCGGAACCTTACCGACCCGGCCGTCACAGCCGGGTGAGGGATACAAATTTGGAACTTCTACTGTACAATCCGGACCAAGTTTATCCAGTCTGTATATAACTTTACACTGAATTTACACTTAATGCTGTTTGATGAAGAGAAACGAATACCACGCGTGTTACATAGAAAATAAAAACACGGTACATAGAAAAAAACACTTTCAAGTTGTCGCCGACTGCACATCACTCAAACCGGATTTACAGCCCGTGAATAAAAATCAATAACTTGGTTGAGATGTATAGTATAAAACTTTCGGTTACGCTGTCGTGTTCGGGAAGGCTTTGTCTATGAAATTAGCGGAAATGATCTGTAAAAATTACGCGATATAAAGTGATAATAGCATTGGCAAAAATCGGTGCAAAAAAGTTTTCTTAAATCTCCGATTGTACTTTTGCTGTGTGTGTGTGTGTGTGTGTGTGTGTGTGTGTGTGTGTGTGTGTGTGTGTGTGGACTGGAGATTGACATTACTGTTGTAATATGTCTTCGTTGGATGTTACATAACACACAGGCTAGTGATTAAAGCTATAACGGAGAAATACAAAAAGCAGTGAAGTAGAAAGGGACGAGCATAATGAAAAACAGGGAGAGGAGAGGAGAGGAGGTAAGATGACGCGAATATTTGGGTAAGACAGTAATTTTAGTCACATTGTAATATATACTGTGCACTGAGACCTCTTGTTCGACAGACCTGCACTGTCAAAAAGCAGTATAATCACATTTAGGCTAGTTGTCCTATAAATAACAGTCAGAAGAATATTAAGTCGTAGAATGCAACATAACTGGCTAAGGATGAGGTATTTGAGAGACGCCAACGCTTACCAGACGACGATCGCGGGTCACTCTTATTCCACGTACTAGGAACTGTGGAAGGAACATAATATAACCTTCAATTGGGGTGTTACGTAGTATATAATATCCGACTGTGTCTACGTATTGAGCAAGTCTTTGAACACAGAATGAGGTAAATCATTATTTAAATAGTTATATAACATAGAGTGCATAAACATTTTCCCATATTATGTACGAGTATATGTTCAATAGATATTACACTATATGAAATTATATAGTCGTATTGTTTGTATATGAGCAGTTCTTCCCTAGTCATTTGTTTTGCATGTTGCACCTCATTATTCACTGGTATGTTATATATTTCCTTTTACTATCGACATGGTGCTGAAGAGGGGTGCCTTCACGCAGTAGAACCGATATAGCCGGTTTTAAAAAGTCTCTCAACTCCCTCCATATCTCCCGAATGGAGGATGATGAACTGCACCTGGTTCCCGGCCAAGTACCCTTTTGTGGCTACAGCAATAGCAACACAAACGGCAGCAAATCTATTACTGTTACTAGCCTACTGTCAACATGTCACCGGTAATATAAAGCGGGAGGCCATTGCGTAACAGAAAAATTACCAGTAAAGAATAAACGTTATCAACTGTCCTTTACTAACAACAACATGGCTCCCTGACTCCATGGCCGGGCCGGTGCTGTCCCTCTCGTGGTGGCGGGGGGCGGCGGTCAACACAACACGGCCACGTAATTTTAACTTTGCTCTAGCTTTATCCAAGCATTTTTTTTATCAACTTAACGAAACGTGACTGACCTTGATTGGTTTAATATAGTATTTATTAAACCTTGTAACACGTGGTTTCTTTCTTAAGTGTAAGAAATCGTCTAGAATGAAAAAAAGATGACGCTGTTATTATCTCATATACTGTATATAGCATGCAAGAAAACATTAAGGCGCACTCTGCAGATTTCGTCACTTACAAAGAAATGTAATGAGGTCTGAACTCGAATCCAAAGATGACACTACTTAAAAACATATTGATTATTTTTTTATATTTTCTTGCAGATGCACCCAATTCCTCCCCACAAGAATCATACATAATATTATCAACAATGAGTGTCGAATCATTCGACTACAGGTAGGTCACAATAACTTACTGCAGCCAAAAGCTATATGATTAGCTTTCTCACCACAGGTAAATCAATTATATAAACCCAGCGTATCCAAAAGATTAAATCTGTCGATATGAGTACAGTGGAATCGATCACATAAACCCAGCGCCACCAAGTAATTTACTGTTTCAAATCGGTGGCGCACTGAAGCCAGGCCAGCCAGAGACGCCATGGCGAGGCATCTGGTTACTCTGCAGTAGGGGTGGGGGCGGCCATCACCCAGCACACGTTATTTTATTTATTTATTTACTCTTTTAAGGTATTTATTTTGTGCGAGTTTGTCGTTCCGCTTTATTCCTTTCAATCCAGTGACTTATCATAAGTGCCTTGTTTTGCATATTACACCTTTATTTCCCTGTGTATGCCATGTATGTCCGTCACCAACATGGCCTGAATCAGTTACGTTGTTGCTGCGTCCCCAGGCTTATCTGAAACGTGAACTCAGTGGATTGCAGACTTAATCTGCCTCCTTTAGTCCACCATTCTTTCGGGAAACAGGGTAGGAGTTGAGGAACGTGTGTATAACCAGGCAGTTGAGCCGCCCGGTTATATCAGCGTCACCAAATGAAGGCGTCCCTCTCCAGCACAGTTAAGTACAAAAGAAAAATAAGGTGTAACAGGCAGAAATATATGGCAGATGAGTTGTTGCCTCTAAGTCAACGAGAATAAGACAAACCGTCGAGCTGAAGAGAACATCAAGAGGAATGACTATCTATCTATCTATCTATTGCCAGACGCCTCAATCCCGTTTGGGGTGGCCACAAACAAATCGCCTCCAAGTCGCCCTGTCCCCCGCCATTTCACTCCCCTGCTCCCAACTCACACCCCCCTCTCTCATATACCTCTCCACCCCATCCCTCCATCTCATCCTCGGCCTCCCCCTCCCTCTTCCCCCCTCCACCTCACTCATATACACTCTCTTCGTCAGTCTTTCACCCTCCATCCTCTCCACATGGCCAAACCACCTCAAGAAAACAATAAAGACAGATATATAACTAAAGGACTAGGAGTAGCGTTAGTGAATCACCCCTTCACAACGATGACCTCTTTTATATATTATTCTTGCTGCCTTCTGACGATTTTATTCAGCTTTGCAATGGGTTAAAGAAATCCCTCTTATCCCCGCTCACCTCCTGATGTCTCCCTCACGCCCTCCCACAGGCTAAACAACGTGGTCCGGTGCTAAGAAAAGGACAGTTGTCTAAGGCGTTATGTAGCGACGAGGATAACAGTGAAGGAGAGCAAAACACCTACCAAACAATAACTGAATAAAACAAACAAGACATAGACAGGCAGACCAATACAGACAGATAGATAAATTCCTAGACAGATACAAATACAGGTAGGTAGATAGACAGGTAGACAAATAAAGACAGATAGAAAGATAGAGAAAATAAAAACCTTCATCGTGAAGTGTGTTGTGGTGGCCGTCCCTCACCACCACGAGGGAATATCCAGCAACACTGCCACGGCGTCTCTGATAACCAGAGCCTAATGAATTAACGCTGTCATTATGCCGGCAACCAGAGCCTAATGAATTAACGCTGTCAGTATGCTGGCAACCAGAGCCTAATGAATTAACGCTGTCAGTATGCTGGCAACCAGAGCCTAATGAATTAACGCTGTCAG
>NC_136954.1:33503367-33600867 GCF_032717465.1 Coenobita brevimanus
TTGGTTCGAGGCCTGCAGCCTCTCTGGCCCGGAACAGGGCGCAGCGCAGGACCAGGACCGACTGACCCCGTGACTGGCCTCCACCACGACCGTGACCACAACAGTGACGTCGCTAATGATGCCACAGGAAGAGTTAAGCACCTTCGGGAGATACTGTGTTTGGGGTTCACAGTTTTCAAAACGTCCCCCTTCTGTGAAATCACCAGCCATGTCTCGTTTGTCGCCAGGGTCGTATAAAGTCCTCACAAAGACTTTATGCCATTTTTTGCAAAAATGTACTCTCTTGTTTCTGATAATGATGATACGTAATAATAATCACAACAAATTGTGTTCTGGGTTAATGAATTTCTGAAGTAGGGTAAATAGTGATATTACCTAACGCAGAAAAAATAAATGCAATGTCATGCAGTCTGTGTGTGTGTGTGTGTGTGTGTGTGTGTGTGTGTGTGTGTGTGTGTGTGTGTGTTTTATAAGTCCCATCAGTACTTTGGTGTTTATGTGTGTTTTATTAGTCCCATCTGTACTGTTTATAATTATTTTCTGTCAAATACCAAGCTGTTATTTTCTGCTTTAATAAGAGGCCTCTGGGATAAATGAATCAGTAGTCTCTTCAGTAGGCTGGTGTCTTTATTCCTGCTTCCCAAAACGTTTTTATTTAGCTTAAGAAAAACATTTACTGAAGGGTTTACAGACAATACCCCTTGACCCTTTCATGTGCTACTAATCTACTCGTAAAGAAACTCTCGTGGCGAAGTAGTTAGAGATAACTGACCGTATTTTAAACGGGTCTAAGCATATTTTCTGACATGCAGTCTTCAAAACAATTATTATCGCATTTTGTGTGTGTGTGTGTATGTGTGTGTGTGTGTGTGTGTGTGTGTGTGTGTGTGTGTGTGTGTGTGTGTGTGTGTGTTTTATTTTAATCATTCCACCTATTTAAGTGTTAAGTGTCTGGTATACTCTTTTTACTTTGATGTGGCCCAAAATCACTCTCTTTCTAACTCGAATGCTGATGTACTAATAGAGTAACACTTCAATATGAACATGATCACAAAAAATTGCTATAGATGAATGCAGAGCCGTAGCATTAATTTCTGTCACTGAGCTACGCAAAGTAAACTGCAAAGGGACGAAAGTCTGGGGCAAAGTAAGATGAAAACAGTATAGCTGTAGGAGTGAAGATATCATCATCGTTATCATCATCAGCTCTTTTCCCACCCCAAAGTGATGCGAGGAAGGGTTCTGAGAGCCAAAAATAAACTGGTAGAATGAGATACTAACCAAATTTTGCCCAGCTGCTTGAGCCACACTCCCGCTCACTCACCATTCAAGTCCCCGGAATACTGGCCCCACCCGATAGATCATATAACTTATTTCGCAGGTAGCTTCACACTCACCCATCTGTCAGAGTCAGCCCGACGCCTGTCAAGTAAAAAATAGGAGAATATATAAGTATGAATAAAATGTTTACTAAAGTTCAGCAAAGTTTATCAGTAACGTTTAGTATCCATTAAACTTACAATGTTGTAGTTTTTGTTGTGGCCACACTGCTCATGTAAAACGTGTTCATGTTTTGACTTGCCATACAAGATGTCAAAGACTTACTGATTCTTTTTTTTTTTTTTTTTTCTAAAGATGACTGCATTCCGACTACATTAACAGGTGGAGAACTTAAACGAACATAAAGTTTATCAAAAATATTACTGAGTTAATCTAATATCAGATTATTATATCGTTCAGTTACTTTTGTATGAGAGACATCTATCTAGTTATTGTGTTCATAACGATTTTTATAACACTGTGATCTTTCTACAACAATTCGTCCTCAGCATGATGAACTTTTTTGATCTACCAAAACAATAGCAATCATAGTTCTTGGGGTGGGAAGGAGGAGGAGGAAGGTATCCAGTCGTGTCCTTAAATGCCGGACCATTCTTGTTTCCTTGTTTGGGACTCGACTAAGATTGGCTGATATTTTGGATTGAGGCTGATCACGAAAAAAAAAAAAAATCTAACGTCACTGCCCACATTTCATGATAAAAAAAAAAAAAAAAAGAATTACTGAGCACAGAGTTGCGTTAATATTAGCATATGACAAATCTATTATTTATGATACTTCATCGCTTGGATATCGTATATCAGTGCCATGCTCTTCCTCTTAGTATGTTGATTGGTGTCAAACAGGTAATCCAAAATACACACTATTAGATTTGGTTGACACCCATGTAGCAGTATTATCAGTCAATACAGTATATATCTATATATATATATATATATATATATATATATATATATATATATATATATATATATATATGTCTATCTCTGTATATCTATGTCTATGTGTCTATCTATCTATATCTATCTATGTCTCTCTCTCTCTCTCTCTCTCTCTCTCTCTCTCTCTCTATATATATATATATATATATATATATATATATATATATATATATATATATATATATATACGGGTTTATATTCTCCTAAATCCGAAATTGATGTATATTTTGATAATTAATAAAATAATCGGACACCTAGCGTCAGGTAAGAAGCACCATACGAGACTAACAAAGAAATGAGCAGACATGGCACCACAAAGACGACGGCCATTTGTAAAGAAAGGGAAATGAGGAATGGGAAGAACAAACCCAGGACAAACATAACAGTAACAACCGAAGGCAACTCGTCTGCACTATAGGCTGGTAACGGGGAAGTGGAATAGGAAGATGAAGAGTAATTTACTGGTTTACGGTATTACAGAAAACTGTTTCTGTAACTTTATATCACTGGGGGAATATTACGCCACTAATGTAACGCTTAATCTGTCTATAGGCTGGGAGGGTCATAAGGGATGAAAAGGAGTGGCTTAGGAGTAGTGTGTGTTGGAGAACAGTGTCCAAATCAGCAGTGCAGTTGAATGACTGACAATGTGCAGTAGGTCCGGTCAGTGTGAAGGTGACATAGTAAACCCTGTATAAATATGTGGGGAGAGGAGGTGACTTACCGTTGGTGCGAACGGTTACAATAGAGAAAACGATGTGAAGTAATGGAAGGAGTGACGAAAGAATGAGAAACTGTAAAAGAGGCGAGAAGGATTGGGTGTGGGGGACATGGAAATAAGGTGCGGTAACAGAGGTAGGTTAGATTAACAGGGAAGTATCGGACGAAGTGATATAATATAGAAAATTATACCTTTCTGTCTATGTATTTATGTATATATGTCTGTATGTATGTATATATCTACATACATTATATATATACTGTGCATATGAGTATACACACACACACACACACACACACACACATATATATATATATATATATATATATATATATATATATATATATATATATATATATATATATATACATACATACATTCATACATATACAAATATACATACATACACACATATGTACACATATATACGGTATATAAATTATCTACTTCTATCTATCCATCTGCCTATCTACCTATCTATACTGACCATCGGCATCATTTACAAACAATTAATGGACCACAAACACGTAGCTGCAGACTCACGGAGACATGCGAGATCAATTTGCCATGTTTGTGTTTTTGAAGTGTGTCAGATGTGTTCTTCAGAGTCGCTCTAATGTCAGAGGTCTCACTTCAGCTGAATAAACTTGTCTGGAGATAGTAGGTAAAAAAAAAAAAAATGAGAGCAGCGTTCATCTCATAATGTAAATCGCTGTAGGAAGACTTGTAGGGAAGACAGAATTTGGTCTGCTACCAAGATCAAAAACTTGTTCAACTCCGGTTACGTAAAAAAAAAACAATGAATAAAAATACAAGCCTGTTAGGAAACTTATTCTCCTTGATTTCTTTGCATAAAAGTAAACACGGACCAGAGATTGGATCCGAGAACAGTATAGTTTTAGCTTCAAACCTCACCCACCATGCAAAAGTGCCGGTGTAAAAATAAGTACATAACTGGAAAGTGTATGGACTAAATTTTTACGTCCGTGTCTTTTCACGTGTTTGATGTAAGCTATCAGATACTAAAACTATGAAAATGTTGGTGTCAGTGGGCGGCGACGTCTGTTAAAAATGAGAATGAGAGTGAAATGAGAAGGATATTGACTCGGTGTGAAGAGCTGGTGGATGAAGACTAGAAGTGGTGGAAGAATTTTAATCCACAAACAAATCGACTCCGTGTCGCCCTGTCCCCTGCGATTTCGCTGCCTTCCCCCCAGCTCACACATTGAAATAATATGTATCATGTATAACCTGACCCTTTTTCACGCCCATCCTTATTCAAGATCCCCTTCATTATTCATTATTCATCATTTTATTCTTCATATATTTAACCTAACAGGTGCTCCTTTGGGATTCTATCCCTCCTCCGGCTTTGAAAAAAAAAAAATCAAAACATTGATTTGCTCCAGTCTCATTTTTCGTCTTACAGAATGAAAGAGTACATCAAACTGGGTTCAGAAGTGCAAATTTCAAAGATTTCACCTTGGTTGGGTCGTAGTGAATTTTAGAATTAACGCTAAACTGCTTTATGAGAAATGAGGCATAATCTGCTCGAGGAGTGTGTACGCGGTGTAGGGGAGGCTTACACTAAGTGAACTGGAGTGGACACCTAATCAAGTGGCAAATTTCAATTTAGTCTTGTAAAAAAAATAAAAAGTAAGAAAAGAAACATGAAAAAAAAAAAAAAAAAAAAGTGGTAACGAACCCAGAGCATGAGTTGGGTGGTAGACTGTCCCTCCCGCTCCGCCAAACACGGGAGGGACGCCATGCAGATTACTGTATATTCTTGTTACTGTCAGACGTTTACATGTTGTCATGGTCAGATGTCTCTCTCATATGCAGTACACTTTCACTTCAAGGGGAATATCTGAAGGTGAATAACGTAGCTCGGAGACAGCAAAATTAATTAAGAACAGACGACTTCTACTCAACTCACTCTGGCAACGCTTGCAAAGTAGAGACTGTTTCGTACAACTACCAGCTGAAAAATGGCTGCAGCTCCTGTTATGTGCAAATATGATAAAGCAAAAGTAATATATAATTAAATAATAAAATAAATTATGCATAAAACGATTCACATAGTGGTCACGAACCCGGAGACTGAGTTAGGTGGTAGTTCACCCTTCCCGCCCTGCCATGGGAGTTACAAAACACAAGGATGGAAAATTGCGATGTGTGGGAATTAACCTTTTCGTTGCAGAATATCGACTTAGTATCGAATTTTGGCCATTGTCAGACGTTTACATTTGAGAAATCTACGGATTCAAAAACTAACAAGGCTGTCAAGATTAACGTTTTGGCCGAAATTAAAGAACTTCGTATTTTATTCCAGTCAAAGATCACCTGAAGATGAAAGAGACACAGTCCGCTGCTTTTGGTAAAGATCCATCACCTCCATACACCTTTATTTTATATCATCCCACCCATTAAAAAAACAAAGAGCAGACTGCCTCAATAATATGTCTACTCTTCCTCCACACAGCACACAAACACATGCCCGGTAAGTTACAAAAAACACACCCATCACAGGCATTCAGTACCTCCTTCCAAACTGCTGTATATCTTTCCTGAACCACCACCAGACATCCACCCCTCAGATCCTATCCTACCCAGAGAGACACCAGGGCACTTAGACTACGATGTGGCCCTCACCCTTCCCTGCTACAACACCAACCCAACATACAACTCACAAACAATCCACTGTGCCACCACACCACGCCACAACACACTAACCCCATGCACCTCACTGGTACAACACAGACAGTTTCAATATAAACTCAACAAGAGGTCTCTGGTAGCGCCTGGATGAAGTGGCCGGTTACCTGTGGTCCACTGGTTTCATGTCAAGATGAGTCCATTCCAACGACTACGTATTTCTGTAGACTTCCAGCTGGACGGGTTCAGTATAATGTACTCTTCATCAGTACTTCCACATACAGAGATCCATGTTAAGTTGTATAAAATCGGTTGTTGGTAAAAAGATTAAACTTGAAAAACGTTATCTAGTTCAATGAATTAACATCTTAGAGCAAGTAAAAAGAAAAGTTGTGCTACACGGCCTCGAGCCTGGGTATCTGGCTTTGCTGGGTGGGTGGGTGTAACACGGCATCCTTTCCCCGCCAGCCAGATATTGGTGAGTAGTGAGTATTTGCTGGAAATTATTCACTCGCGGGGGAGATGATTGGTTGTCCAAGGGGTAGTTTTTACATGCTTCTCCCTTTCTCCCACCAACGATCTCTCCTGTACTAAATAATTATGGCCGTAGCAGTAATAAAATGTGGTCATCGGATTGTTGTTCACTATATTTCTGGTTGACATTTTAGTTTTTTACTTTTCAGCTCCAGGAAGTAAATTTCATTCTTTGTAGCTCCATATCATTTTATTCAGCTTTGGAGAGACATTTTGGTTTGAAATGGTTACGTACAGCCTTCATTATCATCATCACTATATTCTTTGAACTCGGAAACGACTTAAAAATTCTGTCGCTTATCTGATACCGAGTTGCAGCTAAAGACTTGCACATAAATACGATGCTAGTCGTGAAGAAGTGCTGTGGGAAGGAGGTAACGCCGTAGCAGTCTTTCGGTCACTGAGGTACAGTCCAGTACGTGGCTTCAGTTGATGAAGGACGATAATCTTGGTGAAATTAAGGCCAGAGAACTCTAATAAGCATACTTCTCTCGTTAGAAAAAAATCTTCAAGTGGAAGCAGGAAATACAGAGATAAACATCATTGAAAGAAAAAGGTCTACCATTCCACTTCGATGTCGTATTTTTCATTTATCTTCTTGCCTTCAGATGCTTTTATTTAACTTAGAGATATTTGTCTAACAAGAAGAGGTTGGCTAAGGCCGTCATTTACCCCTTCACTATTAGGAACGGGTCGGAAGGCCAATAAAACCGTTTGGTGGTGGCAGGATGGAGATGAAAAAATACGTCATCGGACTGAAGAATGGTTGCCACAGACAAAGCAGTAAAAGAAGGAAAAAAATGGAAACAAAGGAAACGAAGTCATCCAGAATGCAGCCAGTTTATTAGCCTTGCTGGGTGGGTCTGCCAAACACCGCGACCCTTCCCACCCCTCAAGTTATGGCTGCGTTTTGAATATTTGTTCGATTTTTTTTTTAAACCAAAAACTGTTGGTACAGTACGCAAATGGCGAGACAGGACATGTAAGAAGTAAGATAATATATAAGTCAGTCAGAATAGAAAGCTGAAGGGCGCGCCGCAATGCTACATTGCCAGGGTTTTTATTTCCTTTCATTCTTCTTCTGTGCGAAAGTTTATCACCTGAGGGTATAACTTATCCAGGTCGTATGTACTGTACCTTACCTCTCCGCTACGATGGGTCATCCGTAAGTTAAAAAAATAAAAAAAAACGAAGTACACTGGCTGTTATTAAATACCGGTATTAAATCTTTGAACAGGAGAGGTTAACCGCTTTCACAACGATGACGTCACTGTCATTCCTTATTTCTTATATTCTTTTCCCACCTAATGAATTTGTTAAGTCTGGCAGAGCGCTTCTGTAGTGAAAGAGATAATGGAGGACTTATCTAACTCCCCTAGCTTGATGTCTCTACTCAGCTGAAGAAGATCGTGATTAAGTAGCATGAATGAAGTTGGAAAACACGTCACTGCACTGAAAAAATTAATACAGATTATTTCTTAGACTTCTCCCCTGTCTAAAAATATATATAAGTGAATGTATGTAAGTATGTATGTATATCATATAACTATATTATCTGTCTGTTTATCTAGGCATCTATCTGTTTATCTACACCTACCTTCATATACAGTATATGAACTTATCATAGTGTGCTTGCACACACCTGCCATGGCCCAACCGAGAGTAATTGCAGGTAACGATGATACGTATTCCAGGTAACACTGGTGACTCTCTACCATCTGTTCTTCAGCCTTTTATTTTGCATTACACTTCTGTTTCCTTTACTACTTTTATTAGGTAAATTTTGCCGGTATATGAAACATATAAATAACAAATATATGTATCCGTGAGCAATATCGACAAAAAATCTTCAAGCAAAAAATGTTTTTCCAATTTCACCTTGAATGCGGTCTTATAGTTGGCCCTCTTTAGCTTGGTGGAGCTTTGCGTTGTTTTGCAGCTTACTTCCCGAACCTCAGTGACAGAATAACATCATGCTCCGGCAAACATGTATGCCTGTCTCTACTTCAGATGACATGAGAGCGACAGAGGAGGACTGACCTGGTGAGGAATTGTATTTAAGGCGACGGAACAAGTCTGAGACTTAATCCAGCATGCACGGGATCTGTATTGTGGGTGAGGTACAGTTGTAATCACATGGAAGAACCGTACAGAGAAGAGTATTTGTACACTTGCTATCGTTAAAACAACAGACACTACTTTAAAATCCAGAAATTGTATAAGTATGTTTATTCTTTTTTCTCTACGAAGACGTAAGAAATATACACGATCTCCTTGTGTGTGATACTACAAGGTTAAATGGAGGGAAGTTGGCCCCTGCGTGACTGATAAGGAAAGCGCTCCACCATTCCCACAGATTACGACACGTCACCGTCGGTTTATAAATCCAGGTCCCTGCTTCATTTCCAGGTGCCATAATACTGGAATAAAAACACCCTACCAGTGGTCGGCCCGGGTGTCGAACCCGCATCTTCACTTATACTAACACGACGAGAACCTTCAGTAATCTAGGCCACAGCTGTGACAACATTGTTTACACCAAAGAAGCTCAACATGTTCTCCGTTAGCTGACCAGGCGTGCCAGGGTTTTAACTAACAAAATTTTGTTGTCTTGCATGATGTCACTAGTATCACCACAGTATTTGACAGTAATATTGGTTATGTTGAACTGCTCATGTTATAATTGTTATGTTCAGTGTTCCATTTGTTTATAGCCCTAATCATCTCACCAGTCCATGCAAGGAACACTGTACAACCCAGCCCTCTGTCGATTTACATGTCTTTTTCAGACGAGGTACTTGACGCCCTCCACATACATATGACTAAGTCATGTCAGTCCCCGTCCATTCACAGCAGGTTTACTCACATCCATTCAGGCCAAGTCCAGCCCATTCAGGTCAACACGGATACTTCAAGTCATTTGAAGTCCAGTCTGAACTAATCAGGACAAATTAAACCCATTCACGTGTTATTTCATGTTTACCTGTGTCATTTTAGAAACATTCAGGCTGTTTGAGGCCACTTAGACCATTTCAATCCAATCAGGCCATATTAGTCTATTCAGGCCACTTCAGGACCATCACACCCATTGACTCACCGGCCACCACCATCTCATTCCATTGCCTTCACCCACTTCTCGCTCCTTTCATTGTCAGGGGGAGATGCAGAGATGCTGGTGGATGCTGGGGCAGGTGGCAATAGTGGTGGGTGATATGGCCGTGGCAACAACAATGCCATGCTTACAGGCAAACAAGAATAGTTTTATTATTGTTATTTGATTGGTGAGTGAACTGGAGAGTAAAATGGGATGATTTGTTGGTAAGGTATCGTGGTTTTTGAGGTGCGATAATGGGTATGGAGATTAATGAGTGAATTTTACAGTTGTTGTTGTAATCCCAGGCTCAATTGTTGTGAAATAAGTCGACCGAATGATATCGGCGACTTCGCCGATCGCTCCCAGAGGTTTTGTGTTGAATGACTGCTTGACTGCTTGCATTGCCATTGTGTGGTGCAAGTGGTGAGTAAATGCGATGTGGTGTGGTGGGCACTGTTTCAGTGAGGACAAAGTGGATTGTTTGTGAGCCGTATCTTGTGTTGGTATTGTAGGAGAATAGGATGATGGCAGCATTTCAGTCTGGCTAAGTGTACTCGTGTCTCTTCAGATGGGTTATTTCTAAGGGTTAGTTCTTCAAAGATGCTGTTTAGGTTTTGGATGGCTGTAGTGCCTATCTGTTTGTGAATTGTACTGGTCATGGACCAGTCACAGGTCAGCAAAGTCCCATCTGGACGGTCATAGATCAGTCACAGGTCAGCAGAGTCTCACCAGGACGGTCATAGACCAATCACAGGTCAGCAAATCCCACCCAGACGGTCATAGACCAGCCTCAGGTCAGCAAATCCCACCTGCATGGCCAGATGGCCAATGACGGGTCAGCAAGTGCCACTATGGCACCAAAACTTAATACAGCGGAAGGTATTTTTAAGCGTCTAATTCTGCAGGATTTTTATTAATAAATCAGAAACTGAGGATTCGAAAAAGCGTTGGTAAGTACGTGGACACAGCAGCAATACCGACTGAGCTATAGTTATACAAAATTTAATACAACGAAAGTAATATTTTAGCGTCTAATTCCGCAAGATTTTTAATAATAAAGGTAATCGCAAGTCTGGGATTCGATCCAGAGTCTATAAATTTTCAGTCTCGCACCTCACCCACCATGCCACCTGGCCAGTGTAAACATACAGATATTTTAGAACTGTTTATAAACTGTCTCTTTACGCTCTTCTTTTTTCAATATATTTATTTTATCATCATCGTTATAGAACTAATAAAATTCCAGTGTCTGTGTGAGGTGAGATGTGTTAAATGTACTGGACAAGAAAGCGATGGTTGTTTTGACTGACGATGTGATGTGCTCGCTAACGGAAAGACTTGCAATATTGGAAGAATTTTCAGGTCATGGGTCCAGTGAAAGATATGAAGGGTAACCGTGATTAGAGCTGAGAGAGTACAATTTTGCTCAGGTTTTAAGAAGAAAAAAAAAAACTTAGTAGATAGGAACCCCCACCCTGACTTGCTTGGCCGGTCATTCCTGCCGTCCTGCCAAGGGGAAGGGCAAAAGGGAGGATGGAAATGTCTCAGTGTGGAGATTAAGACAGAAGGTAGTTTTAAGAATATCAAAGTATGTGAAGCAGTTGTTGTGGCATTTACGAAAAGTATGCTAAGGAACCTGACCGCCGTACCTTTAGTAAACCACTTCACTGCAACAACGGAATTATATTCTTTCTTCTTCAGACGCTTGTACGCAGCTTGGGAAAAACTTTTCACACTGTCGAGGTCAGATGTGTCCTTCATGACCACTTTACTATGAGACGTCCTTCTTGAGGCGAATAACCATGGCTAGAAATAAGATTAAATTAACAACTCACGTCTTCCTATTAAGTAATTCGGTTTCTGAACGCCTGTAAGGTAGAGATAACTACGTTCAATGCCAGATTAAAAAAATGGCGCAATTGCTGTGACGTGATAAAGAATGAATAAATGCATTTTTGCACATAATCCTACAACATATCTTTTCATCAAACTAAACACAGACGTGGGCGTCGATTAGGGTACAATATAGTTTCAACATCTCACTGGCCATGCAAAAGGGCCGATGCAAATATACAGGAATTTCATAACTATATGTATATATACTAAATATCAACGTCCTTCTCTTTACACATACTTACAGTAATGTCAAGGATACTCGACTATGAAAATGGCCGTGTTTGTGGGCGGCCATGTCTACTAAAGTAAAGATGAGAGAAACCGGTTCTTGCTGAAAGATATTCTGACTCACGGTGATATGTGCTCCTGAATGGAAAGACGAAGTGGTGAAAGAATTTTAAGAACCTTGGTGCAGTGAAAGAAGTGAGAGGTAACTGTGACGAAAAGTGGAGAAAACACTTTAACTTCCAGTATGCGGTAAAAAAAAAAAAAGAAAAAAAAAAAGTGGATACGAACTCGGACCTTGAGTTCCCTGGTGGGTTGTCTCTCCCGTCCTGCCATGTGCGGGAGGGACGCCACGCAGGCTGGTATTCTGGCTTCCTTCAAACGGTTATATTTAGCTTGGCAGAAACTTACTCGAATTGCTGGAGTCAGTTGTGTCTTTCATTAACCCCCCTCACTCTAAGAGGTCCTTCTTAAGCTAAAGAAACTTGCCTGCCAGCAGTAAGAATATGTTTTAAGAAGACGTCTTTTAATCAGATAATTTACTCCAGTGATGCTTGTAGGCCATAGGTTACTTCGACCACTGCCAAGTTGAAAAATGGGTGCAACTCCTATCACGTGCAGAATATATATATATATATATATATATATATATGTAACATGTGTAAAAACAACTGGTATAGTGGATACGGATCCGGAGACTTAGTTGCATGGCAGGTCATCCCTCCCGCCCTGCCATGGGAGTGACAAAATAAAAGGATGGAAAGGAGTGGATGTGGGAATTAATATCTAGCTGCAAAAAATTAATACGTCTAAGTTTCACATGAACCTGAAGTTACAAAAACAACAACTACTACTACTACTGCTACTACTCGTGCTTCTTCGATAGGCTTTCCCTAAGATAAAGAAAATCGTCTGACGACAGTAGAAATAAATAAGGCGTCATCATACTGAAGAGGCTAAGGTTACGGCCATCAGTACTTCATGGTGAATGGACAGTGGGACAAAAGTTTGCTTACTATTGCACTGCGTCTGCTTCACACTTAGGTTATATCCGTCACTTTCCTCCCTGAAGCATCGAATCAAAGAGCATCATCTATGGCCAGAGAAACACATCGCACCTCCCTCAGTTCGGGAATATTAGTCTGCACAGAAAAGAGACAAGCAGCAGATTTAGAACTGTAGGAGAACTTTTGCTTCCTTCTGTACATTTAACCCCTTCGTTAAGTGCAATAATTTCTAAGTTAAATATAAATTGTTTGATGACAGCAGGTACCAAAGAATATTAATGTCATAAAATAAAAATAAAAGTCACCGTCCACAGAAGGATAGTAAAAGTTTTCTCATTCGCTACGAGCAGTCTCATCCAAGTACAAAAGAAATAACTGCTTAATAATGAAATAAATGATGAAACTAGAAAGCATACAGTGTGCATACCTCCGGCAATGTCACTGCTATTAAAAAGGATCCGGATCCGCCCACAAATTTAATCAAATCTTTTTTGGCTCATGGCCCACCCTTCAACAAAATTTCATTGAAATTCATTGAGAACTTTTGGAAAAATTGTTTGGGATCCTGCGGATCCGGATCTGCCCCAAAATGTAATCACGTCTTCCATGGCCCGTGGCCCACCCTTCCACAAAATTTCATTGAAATTTATTGAGAACTTTTGGAGACATCGTCTGGACAAACAGACAGACAAACATAGGTGAATACAGAACCTCCTCCAACTTCGTTGATGGATGCAATAAAATCTGTGGCGGTAGTAAAAATGAAATTTAAAAAGTAACCAATGAATGGCTTCAGGTGTCCTCAGAATAATGAACGAAACGAACACCTCCTCTCTATTAACACTCTCAGGCTCTTGGCACTCACTCTCAGGTGAATCAAATCGCCCGATGTTAGCTGGAATAGAGTGCTAGAGCTGTCCCCGTCAAGAGAGGGTTAGTGCTGACAGGATCAACACTAAAGCCCTCGTGACTCTCTCTCTCTCTCTCTCTCACCTGAGTAAATCTGTCAGTGGGGCAACAGATCAAAGTCCACTAGTTCTCCTTATGAGTGAGGAGGGCGTGAGGTGGAGAGAGGATAGCCTGCTGGTGCTTGATGACTGGGAGGCGATTCGTTTGTAGCCACCCCACCCTGGATGAAGTGGTCTGACTATAGACAGAAAAATAATGATAGATAAATAGAGATAGCTAGCTAGACAGACAGACAGCTAGTTAGACAGATGCATACATACTTACATAAATACATAAATATCAGTAGGCAGACAGACAGACAGACAGAGACAGATAGATTGATAGATAGGCAGACACAGAGATAGACAGACAGCAGTACGTAGGAGGACTACTGGGCCTTGAAAGCAGGCTGTGAAGCCTGTGCCCAGAGTTGGTCACATAAAAAAAAAAAAAAAAAACTGACAGAGGGACGGATACTGTAGAAATAAACATACTGTTTTGCTGTTACTTCTACAGACTCTACAGTGAAGTTGTCTGTTAAATTTTCACTCGTGCCTATGAAGCTCATTTGTCACATTCGCCTAATCTGCGGTAGTAAGTATAAGGAAAAAACGTGGTATTTTAGAAGACACACCTGACTTAAAATGGGGATACCTACCTGAGCTGAACGTGGCAACGAAAGTGTTAAGAAGGTGATGAAAGAAAGGCAAAAAAAAATAGACAAGCTATTCAAGCCGTGATGTTATAAAAAAAATTACTTTTTTAGTAGGTGAAATGTTCCTTCCGTCCTCCTCTGTCTTTCTTTCCTTCATTCTTTCCTTTTCCTTCTGCCTACGGGTGATTTTACATTCTCTCTTGTTTCTTTCATTCATTCTTTCCTCTGCTTCTGCTTATGGGTGACTCTACACTAAGTGACAAGCAAAATGGATTCCTGTACACCAGGAAACCATTTACTACGCTGGGTGGTAACCATATAAGCAAATTTTAGTGGGTAATTAAGGCGCTCCAATCGGACTGAGCCTGTGTAGGTTTGTATCCAAGGAGTGGTTGGGGTGTATTGCTCACATAATGCCACTCAGGGATGAGTGAGGCTGGTCACTTTCATCTTAAACGTCAGGACCATCATGCCTAGCCCTGGGCTTCTATGCTCCTCATGGGGCAACACAGGATTGGATGATGGATGGATGGATGGAAAAAAATAGAAGCTAAGATACCAATTAGTTATAGTGTAAAATAAAAAATAGTTATATCTTGGAAGAATCAATTTATAGTTAAAACTGCCTACCTACTTCAAGTCCAGTGTTGTAGCTAAAGAGTTAACTTGATGAGAAAAAATAATAAATTAGATGATAAATTTAAAAGCATCCAGTAAAGCTGTTCTGTTGTAAAAGATGTATACATGTGTACTAATCTGAAAGGCATCCTAGACAGGTAATAAGAAATGCTAAGTAGGTGAGGGATACAGTATCAAATACGATAAAGAAACTGATATGGGAAAAAGGTTAAGTAGACGAGAAAAAAAAGCAATGGAGCTGTTATACGGAAAATGCTGTATGACTTTGGAACGTATCCCCAAACGATACTGAAAAACCGCTTGCAAGATGGCCAACATAAATGAAATGCGCCACACAAGTTGAGCAATGGAAAAAGTTGTTACCTTCTCTAACTCATCCCTGGCTTGGTTAAAACTGGCTACCCATGTTTAACGCCTTCACAACCATGACTTTTCCTTCTTATGTTTGCTTTCCTCAGACCATTTTATTCAGCTTTGGAGAAACTTTTAGGACTGGAGGTCAGATGTTGCCTTCATTCACCCGTTTACCAGAAGAGGTCGACACAACGCTCAAGAAAAGTGCTTTAAGACAGTAACTATAACCTAAAAAGAAAACATGCGTCATCGGATTGAAAGGGTTAAACGTGGCAGATATAGTAAAGGGTTACAGTAAGTAGGAGATGTTATAAATAACGCCAATAAAGTCTGCAGCCAGGATGCAACGACCACAAACTAAGTAAAGCAGGGAAAAAATCACAACATAAAACACGGGCGGCGCAGTAGAGTTGATGGACGGATTAAATTCCCAAATGATGCTATTAGAGGCGGTTCATGTGAGCGTTTTCATTACGAAGAGGGAGGCAGGCAGGAGGGGTTCTCTTCTAAGGTATAACCTGGCAGCTCCGGTGCCCGGTTATGTAGAATACACGTCTCTCGAATCCCTCATCATCATCTATACGGAGTTTAGTGGACTGCAGCAGAGAGGAAACTTCAGCCTGCAGTCCACCAGGTTTACGTTCAGATAAGCCTGAGGAAACAACAACAAAACATCAAAAACAACAACAGCAACAGCCCCATTACTACGTTTTTTAAGCTGAATAAAATCGTCTGGCGATTGTTAGTATTGGTTTATTTCAGCATTTTAACTCATTCACTGCGAGGTGAGATTTTTTTTTTCACTGCTATTTAAATTAAAAGTGTAGAAAGAAAATACGGAACAGGACGAGCACAGAGGGAAGTGAGAAAGAAGAAAAAAAAAGGTGGAGGGGGGGAGGAGGAGGAGGAGGAGGAGGAGAGAGAGAGAGAGAAAGAGAGAGAATAGCAGGACAGAGGGATAAAAGGAGAGAGGGGAGGTTAAAGTAAGGAAGAATGGACAGGAAAGGGTTGTACAGTAAATATGGAGTGAGGGAAGCCGAAGAATAGGATACACGAGGTGCTTAGACATACAGGCAGACGGACAAGAGAGAGAGAGAGAGAGAGAGAGAGAGAGAGAGTGGAGGGAGGGCCAGGGGAATAATATAGAAGTGGGGGAAAAGACGATGCAGGAAGGGAAAGGAGAGTGAGGAGGCAGAAGGGCCAATGAGAGAATAAACACAAAAAGACGGGGAGACGCTGAAAAGAGAGAATAAAATATTGGTATGTGGAAAAGAAAAGTACCTGAAAAGAGACCAGAAAAATGTTAGAGACGAAAGGAAGAATGATGATGATGAGAGGGAGAGCGGGAAGCAGAAGAGAGGGAAAGAGACGGAGGGCAAACTGGCAAGCCCACCTACTGATAAGAAGAGAGGGAAGGCAGGAAGGGGAGAGAGGTGAAGAGGAGGGAGGGAGTGGATGGAAGGGAAGGGAGGGAATGAGGAGAGAGAAGGAGGGAAGGAAGAAAAGGAGGGAGGGAAGGTATGGAGGAAGGAAGGAAGGAAAGGGAGAGAGGGAAGGAAGAGAAGGGAGGGAGAGAGGGAACGAAAGGAGGAGAGGGAGGGAACGAAGGGAAGGGCAGGAAGGATGGGAGGGGAGGGAGGGAAAGAAAGGAAGGGAGGGAGGGAATGAAAAGAGGGAAAGGAGGGAGGAAACGAAAGGAGGGGAGGGAGGGCAGGAAGGGAAGCAAGGCAAGGCAAGGAAAGGAAAGATGGAAGGAAGGAAGGGAGGGAAGGAAGGAGGGAAGGGGAGGGAGGGAGGGAAGGAAAGAAGGAAGGAAGGAAGGGGAGGGAGGGAGGGAGGAAAAAGAGAGAAGGCGAAAACGAAGGGAAGGGAGGGCGGGAACGAAAAGAGGGGAGGGACGGCAAGAAGGGAGGGCAGGGAGGGAACGAAGGGAAGGGAGGGAGGGAAGGATAGAATGGAAGGGAGGATAGGGAAGGAAGGAAGGATGGACGGAAGGGAGGGGAGGGAAGGAAGAAAGGAAAGAAGGAAGGAAGGAATGGAGGAAGAGAACGGACGAAGTGGAGGGAAGGAAGGATGGGAAGGGAGGACAGGGAAGGAGGGAAAGGAAAGGTATGCAAACAGTTCCCTCAGACACGAAGGCCCGCTGACGTCCACAAGTCCTCACACATCACTCTTGTAACTCAGACAATCTCTTTTCACTCGACGATTTTGACATGAGAATCGGAAATGTAATACAAATATGATTCTTTATCCAAAAATCTTGGCGCTATCTGAGCTGCTCTCGTAAGGAACAAACAGCTTAACTGGTAATACAGCGTTCCTTTTAAACATTATGAATGAGAATTTCTCAGTTTAGCCAGCTGCAGGTCTGACTTCAACCTACACACAATGAGGCAATACTGCAACATACTGAGTGACCCATTTTGTCTTCGATCGACTTCATTCGTCCTTAAGTCTTTCACTGGGAAAAAGTTTCTCTCAAGAGAATAATATCGTTTCGTGAGAGCCCCCCTCCCCCCCAAAAAAAAAGAAAGTTAAATATGCCTCACCCACTGAAAGAAATATATTACCTAATTTCAACGATCAGGATATTCTAGTTATTAAATAAAGTAGCAGTACACCAGATTTGATTCTGATCTATTTAGGATTTCATTATTTTTCTAGTTTCATTAGGCTAACTGTTTAATTGAATCGCGACTCGGCCGCGATTCACTTTCTACAGTCACTAATTTTACTTGATGTTTCTTGAAAATAAATACTAAATCATAGTACCAACATTTTTTGTTGCTTTTGCGAAATGTGGTGACTGAATTCCGTACAGTTTTTCGATTTTTTTTTTTTCAAATTTGGTTTGTAGGTAACTTACCTTATCCAACAACATATTTTGGCGGCCGATTAGCCTTCGGCCTCCGAATGCTTTTGTTTCATCCAAACAAGCTATACTTTCCCAAAACAATTACAGGATCCAAAATTCATATCCAGCACTGCAACACCCTGTAATTCCTCACGTACTTGCGAGCCTCTGTTAAAGATTACATTGATTTGGTGCTGCATGTTACCATATTTTTTTTTTTTTGTGGATATTAAAAAAAAAATGGATTTGATACTTCATACTACCATGATTTTCTGTGATAATTTCTTTAAATTACTTGACTGTTACTTGGTACGACAATTTTCTGTTGGCATTTCTAACATTGTCAGATTCTTACTTGAAACCATAATTTTTCGTGGAAATTTTTAATACTGAGCACTTTATTACTGTCTGCCATCATTTTCTGATGATCAAGTGAAGGTGTCCACGGGGTGGAACGCAGAATTGCTCCTGAAGGCCGAAGGGAAAGCACTATAACATGACTAAAGATCTGCAGTTTTCCCTTTGGTCTTCGCGCGTGATTTCGCATTCCACCCCTTTGACACCTTCACTTGATGTTAGGTTTCTCAGTCATTTGTCAGGGTTCAGTGCCATCCAGTACCCAGACAAATTAGCAGTTTCCATTAATTTTACATCTGCAAATATTTCACATTTTCCATTAGGGTCTAGAACTGCAAGCTGTGTAGTTCAAAACGTTGGCAGTTATACATTTCACTGTGAGGACCTTGGTTCTGTTGTTCCATTGAAATTGCCATATCCACGCTCCAGCCCAGTAGCTGAAGAATTATCCATTTGGTTAGCTATCGCAGTGTTCGTCGGTCCTATCGTTCAGTCTTATTACAAAATGAAACACAGAAATAACTGTATAATAATTCAACAGTATGAATAACGAGCAGTAGTGAAACTTGTAAAGTTATGATATTTATTATTTACTGAATTATTGGTTCATTCATACTTGTGCTAATTGAATGGCATATCATGGAATGCTAATGGAAATACATCCATAACATAGCTACAACATTTGGTGTATGTCGAAGATACGAGAGTCAGTATACTGTGCAAGCCGCCATTAAAACAATACTCGACACTTCCATATATCATTCTCCACCTTTACCACCCACAAATCCTCGCCCCTCACCCTCCCTCCTTTCTCACCCATCTGCCTCATCTTGCCGGGTTCATTTGCCTGTCTCAGCTCATCCTAAAGTCTTCAGACTCTATAAATACTCTTATGTTTCCATTCCTACCTTACAAAGGAAGCAACACTGTCGTATGCAGTCAGTCACTGACAATTATATTGATTTTTACCCTATCCTTTACGCAAAAGTGGATTTTTGTGTGTGCGTGTGTCCTAATTTGGGCATAGACCAAGCTGCCTCTTGCCTGGGGTGCAGCAGTTTTACGTGTCACACACCGATCACCTTTTACGACCGCGGGATTTTAATATTTCTGGTGTCCAAACTTTTTATGATATAAATAATTTATTAGCATAAATTTTGGTAGGTTTGTATAACCTGCCTGTCGATTCATCGAAGTGCAAAACTATCCCTGCATGGTGTAAGAGATGGCATGTCAGCAGAAATTCAAAGGATCTCTGAGACTAATTCATAAAAAATAAGAATGGTTGCAATCAAGCACACAGTTCACTAGAACCTGTAGCACTGACCACACAAGCTGTTGTTCCTTTCCCCCACACTAAGTTACTGAAAACAACTCCCCACCTCGAACCACATGCTCGCGATATCCCTTTAAGCTATACCCCCATCCACACGAAAGCGCAAACGAAATATTATTTTGTTCGAAGTGTGCCTGTCTTTGTGTGGGTATATCTGTCTGTATGAGTGTGCGGGTGTCTGTGTGTGTGAGTGTCTGTGTTTGCGCGTGTCTGCGTGTGCACGTGTCTGTTGTGTGTGTGTGTGTGTGTGTGTGTGTGTGTGTGTGTGTGTGTGTGTGTGTATCTAGCCTATGTATGCGTGTTTCTTAGTGTTTGTATCTTACCGTCTCAGTTTCTGTGTGTGTGTGTGTGTGTGTGTGTGTGTGTGTGTGTGTACTGGAGTCAGGTGAGTGGGTGGGTGGGGTGGATGAGGTTAGATTGGTTGGTGTGATAATTCGGTGCATCGCCAAGATGGGTGGACAGGATGGTTTGGGTAAGATGGGTTGGTTGGGTGGCATGTTTGGCGTGGCTTGGGATGGGTTGTAGGGGTAGATGGGTTGGTGAGTGAATGCGTGGAGTGGGTTGAGTTTGTATGTGAGTGGCTGGATTTGTTGGTGGTCGGGGATGTGTCGGTAAGTTAGATTTGGATGATGGATTAGTTTGGTGGATGAGTGGGGTTCGAATGGGTGGGTGGGATGGCAGGGTGAATGGGGTTGGGAAAGATTGGTGATTGGACATGTGGATGGGCGAGTGGGTCGGTGGGAGGAGTCGATGGATGGGATGGGTGGGTTCCTAGGGTGGGATAATTGGATGGGTGGATATGGTGGATGACACTGTTGGGTGATCAGGATGGGTGGCATACGTGGGGAGGGAGGGTGAGTAGCCGGGGTCGATAGGCAAGATGGGTCGTCGGAAAGTGTGGGCAGAGTGGGTCGCCACGGTCAGTGGGCACGGTGGGTCACCAGGGTGGCTGAAAATATTGCGTGGCCGGGGTGCTCTGGGTGGGTGTTTGGGTTGGTGGGTTGGGTGGCTGGATGGGTTCAGGGTGGGTAGATGGGTGGGTGGATGTGTTGGGTGGCATTGTTAGGTGAGCATGGTGGGTGACATTCGTGGGTGGGCTGAGTGGATGGGCAAGATAGGTGGGCTGGGTGGGTCGCCTAGGTGGTTGGGAAGGATTTGTGGCTGGGGTGGGGTCGTTGATTTGTGTTGGATGAGCTGAGTGGGTAGGTGGCTGAGTGGGTGGGTGGCTGAGTGGGTAGGTGGATGAGTGGGTAGTTGGGTGAGTGGGTAGGTGGATGAGTGGGTGGGTGGATATGTGGATCCCCAGATGACAAGGCAGGAGGGGGACGTATATGGCAAGTAAACATATAACTCGTCGCTGTTACTTGGAATTCATAATATCGTTTAGAAGACGTTGGATAAACTTTTGGACGCCAAACTATGCAGTGGGGTCACTCTAGTGAAATCTGCTAAAACTTCAATATAATGACTTCTCATGGAACTGAAGGTGGATTTGTGCACCTAATAATAAACCTAAAAGTAGGATAAATGAAAGTAATACTACATGCGGCAAGACGTGAGAGTGAGTGAAGCTTCAGATATCCGATCCATCCACCTAACACATCAGTGGTGTGGTGGGGGTAAGGAGGGGGAGTTGGGGGAATGGACGTGTGCGATTAACCTGTCCTCTAGTGACAGATTACCCTGACCCTTTATTAGTGTTCATGACTGTACATTCACGTTCACCTCCTCAGGCACCAAAGTCAGGGAGAAGCGGCCCCTGCTCAGGGTAGCAATTACTTGGCTACCATCCTCGGTCCCAGACGGGCGGTTCCCGCTTCCTCTCACCGCACCTTTCTCCCTGTGGGGGTGAGTGTTGCAGCTTCTCTTCTCGGGGACTTGTTATGAGGAACTATGGCCCCATCCCTGGGTGACGAACCCCGGGTTGTCCCCTTTGGGCCATGGAGAGGAGGGATGCACAGAATCGCCTTCTCCCTCACCCTCCATCTTTTATCTCTGCCCTCTCCCCCTCTTAGGTAGAGAGTTTTTCCCTGGCCGGACCCGATGGCTTCCAGTTCTCACGGGAGTAAGGTTCCTTCCTAACTGTGGGGGCTCACACAAATCTACCTGGAGATCCTTAGAGGCTGATCTTTTTTGATGGAGGAGGGCTTGGCATTATCTTCAGTGAGGAGCTAAATATTAACTGAATGTATCCAAGGGGGACACGCCTGATAGGAGAGGGCAACTTGAGATCGGCTGACCGAACCAAGTGTTGCTGATATTCCAGAACCACCACATGGCCGAGTACCGCCGAGCAATAGGACACCTGAGGGGCAGAGAAATCTTACCAGGAGTCCAGGGCGGCTCGTTCGTGACATACCTGCGACAAGAAACATCAGGGGAAAGGAGGGATCTGGAGAGGGAAGGAGAGGGGAATAGTGTGGGATCCAGACTGGATTTGAGGAGGACTTTAGGATTCCAGTGTGTACGTCGTGGTGACGAGTTGAGTGAGGGAAAAGATGGGAGATTGCATATATATATATATATATATATATATATATTTACCGGTACATATACTGTACATATACGGACCACGGAGACAACGAGAGGAAGGAGGATAGATGGTTGAGTGTGTGGGTGTGCCTTGTGTGTGGATGTTAGAGGGAAGGAGGGTGGTGTGTGAGGAAGGAAGGGAGAGAGGGTGTGGAGGATGGAGTGACGGTTAGTGGGGTGTGAGAGAGCCAGGCTGGATGGTGTATGAGGGAGGGAAGAAGAGTATGAGGGAAGGAGGGTGATGAGTGAAGAGAGGAGGGAGGTGGGGTGTGCACGGGAGGATGGGTGGATGAGGTAGAAGAAAGAAAGAGTGGGTGGGGTGTGAGGTGGTATTGGCTGGAGAGTAAGGGAGGAGGTGAGGGAGTGTGACGTATGAGAGAGGTAGGGTATGGTGAAAGGCAAGGTAGAATATGAAGGAGATAAGGTAAGGTGCAAGGGTGGGAGAGAGGGTAGAGTATAAGGGAGATAGGGTAAGGTCCAAGGGAAGCAGGGAGGATTGGGAGTGCAGGAGGGTACAGTGTGAAGGAGTGTGTGTGTGAAGCGTGACGTAGGGCAAGAAGGGTGTTTGGGTGCGGGGATGGAAACAAGACCTGACTCTACTCGCTGTGATGAAAGATAATCGCATCCGCTAATTCTGTTTACGTCGGTGCTGGATCCCTCTCAGTCTGTCTTGGCAGGAGCATTGGATTCAGTTTCTTCTCTGAGGTTAGATTGCCTTTCTGCTGAGGATGTGCCGGAGGCTTAAGGTTACATAGGTGAGGCTGGGTTAGGTTAACTTAGGTGAGGTTAATGTTATTTAAGCTTGCGTGGGGTAGGTTAGGTTAAATTGTTAGATTGGGTTAAGCTGGGTTAGCTTCAGTGGGAATGGGGATAGTTACAGAACAGTAGGGTGGTTTACGGTAGGGTAGAGTAAAATACTGTGTGTTAGTTTTGGTTTGGTTTGTATGACTTGATGGAACATTGTTTCTGTGTGTACTAGTTACTGTAG
Source organism: Coenobita brevimanus (assembly GCF_032717465.1). Classification (NCBI taxonomy): domain Eukaryota; kingdom Metazoa; phylum Arthropoda; class Malacostraca; order Decapoda; family Coenobitidae; genus Coenobita; species Coenobita brevimanus. The sequence goes on from NC_136954.1 coordinate 33,526,443, forward strand.
TGGAGGGGAAGCTCTGCTGGGTCTGCCCATTCACTTACTATTACTGCGATGAAAACAAACACAGTGGTGTCACATTTCACCAAACACACCACCCGATGTGCTCGTTAGAAGTGGAGGTAACTTTACAGGGGTCTTATTTGGAAGGGCTCTGCACACACAACTCTTCCAAATAGGGTGGAGTCAAAGGCTTTTCGTCTCATCACCTCCCCTCTTATTACTGACTCCCATCAACCTCTCTAGACCTTCGCCACACTGCTGCATCTCTATCTCTTTACTGTAGCTATTTCAGTGATCGGTGCTCTTCTGACCTGTCTGCTTACATCTCTCCTCTGTCACGGCGGGCTCGTAGCACCCGTCTGGCAGTAGACTGTCTCCTCTTTTCTGTCCAGCTCTCTAATGCAAGAGCTAACCAGTACTTTTAGTCGTCATGTATGCAGCAAGTCAACTCAGTAACTGACTTCCTCAGTTTATACAGTATTTCCCTCTGCCTATGACCCCCAGTCTTCTGAATGCAATGTTTTCAGATATCTTGAACGGATCTTGAATTTGGGCCCCTACCTTTTTTTTTTTTTTTTGGCTTCTAGCCATTGTTTTTTTCTTCTCCCCCTTCCCTCCAAGGAAAAAAAAAAATGATGTCTCTTCAGATCCAGATTCTATCGTCTGGAGGTTCAAGAATTAGACAATAAAAGACGTCATGGCAGTAAAACTCTTAACGATGATATAATTCATCGTACTTTTTACCCCTTACTGGAGCCTCTCTGGAACCTCGGGAGAGGGGGAGAAAGTGTGATTTCATTTCTCACCCTGCAGGGGAATTTCATACTTGGGGCTCCAGCCATTTCCTGCCCACTAAAGGATTACCAATATCTGCATCCTTTATACTTACGGCTTTAATTGCCTCGTAACTCGTGAGGGAGCACCATTGGAATTGGGGGAATATGCACTCCAGAATTTTTATTCGATGGTGGGCCGGTAATGATGGCCGTGTGGACGGTCAGACAGACAGCAAACGGAAGCTGCGGGGCTTGGTTCATACCCCAGAGTTAACAACCACACCTACACCTTAGCTACACCTACACCCATGAGGCGACCATCATCCTTTCACGATGTAGTGCTGCCTACTACTTCTTTCAACTTTATAATTTTTTCTTCTGCGTCTGTCGTCCTCTTTTCCTATTTCTCCCTTTCATTCCTGTCGCGTTTTACTAATCTTGTTTCCACTTCAGGCGCTGGACACCATTTACAACGCTGGGTAGTAACCATATTACCAGATAACGGGGTGGTGTTAAGTATGATTTGGCACCCCTTCCCCCCACCTACACATTAGCCACACTTACACCCACATCATGACCATACATATAGTCACTCACACCTGCTTCCATATCCCTCATTGGCTCCAAACCACCCGCACCCACACCCATGCCTCCACACCCACCTGGCCATACCACTCATATCAGCACAACACATCCACACCCCCGCTCGTTCCACACCCTTGCACACACCCACATCATCACGCCACATAAGCACATACACACCCTTACTCACGTCACACACACACACACACACACACACACACACACACACACACACACACACACACACACACACACACACACACACACACACACACACACACACACCTTCACTCCGGTTGTAAGGGCAATGCAATTATCACGTTGTAAGAAATTACTACAGAGGAAAAAGTCATCCCAACTGCTGGCAAGGGGAGAGTGGGATATTAACAAACCCTTCAGTAAATGATGGTTATGCCTCAGTACACTTCAATATTTCTTCGTAATTTTTAAAGCAGGGGAGCGTCGGTCTGTTTACCGGTGAGTTAGTGTTCTGTTTTAGGCGCCACTGTAGGCCCCAGAACACCCCTTTATCTTAGCAATACATTACACCCACGCACACATAGCGGGAACGGGTGTAATGTTTTACTTTGCTTTACGCTCTGTGTGTGTGTGTGTGTGTGTGTGTGTGTGTGTGTGTGTGTGTGTGTGTGTGTGTCTGTGTTAACGAATAACCAGGACAGTTGTACTCGATTTTAATCAAACCTGGTGGGGGAGGAGGTTGATGGTCAGTCAGTTGGTTGATCTGTTGCGCTAAGAGTAATAGGTCAAAGTCGAGATCACAGGGCTAGATAAAAATTTGAACTACCAAGGTCACCTAACAAAAGTTTTTATCCAGTTCAGACCACACTTTGCGGAATGATTGAGGATGAGACAAGAACGAAGGGTTTCAATTTTGAGAACCATCAGTCAAAGGTCAAGGTCACAGGGCAAGGCCAGATTTTACCGTGTGTGTCTGTGTGAACAAAATAAAACAACTTCAATTTGATATGAACTTAATTTTCCGGAATGGGTTGAGCTGTTGTTTTTGAGGATGATAGGTCAAGGGTCAAGGTCATATGGCAAGATCGACTTTGTCAGTTTTTATCCGACTGAGAGCAAACTCTGGAGCACAGTTTAAGGTAAGGCAGAAATAAAGGAAAATGAATTTTAGAGTCATTCAGATACCAAGGCCTCAAGGAAGTCAAAGGTCAAGGCCGCGGGGCAAGATCAGCTCAAACACTTTTGATCTAATTCTACCCAAACTGTGGAAATGTTAAGGGTCAGATAAGGATGAAGTGATTTTTTTTTTTTCTTTTTAAGGCAATCGCTCGTGGATCAATAAGACAGGGTAGAGTCACGTGTTGGGCCATTAGACCTACTGGTGGACGTGGGTGTTGCACTCTGTGATATTCCCTCTTGGTTGCCATATTGCGCCCAAGATATTTCTATACTCGATTTATCCAGCTGATGATCCTCTTTCGTGAATGTGGCACCTGCGCACTCCTGCCGCGTGATTGGTTGGTTTCAGTTTCATACCTGAAGTATCATATTTACAAAAAACTATACCTTATATTCCAATTTTCATAAATGCAGACATGAAAAGAGTATGTATCTATGCTTCACCCAAACGGACAGTGAATTTGAGGAAGTTGAATTTGAATTGAAATATTTATTGTTGTAAAATGTGCAGTTGTTGCATCTCCATATATATATATTTTTAAATAAACGTATTTGGCTGGGCATCTTAATACTTAGGCACTTGTTACATTAGGCAATAGTACCATTCTCTGTAAATTAACGGTTTTGTCAGTGGTAAAGTGGTGGAAGTGGGAAGACGAATGGAACAGTCGCTATAGAGGAGGGAGGAAGACGAGAGACGGCCAGGTGGGAAAAACAAGTTGTCTCGTCTCGCAAGATGTCAGACTTTATTATGGACCAAACCTACTACATTGCTTCGATACCTTCGCCAATATTATCCGTATATATATATATATATATATATATATATATATATATATATATATATATATATATATATATATATATATATATATATATATATATTTATTTATATTTATATATTTATATTAATTAGAGATGCAACGACTCTGTACCTTTTACAACAATAAACATTTCAATTTAAATTCAACTTCCTCAAATACATTGTCCGTTTGGGTGATGCACAGATAAATACACATTTCATGTTTCTTTGTACAGTACAATGACAGTGCAAAACAGCATTTATGAGAATTGGAATATAAGGTACAATTGTTCTGTGTAAATATGATACTTCAGGTATGAAACTGAAACCAACCAATCACGGGGCAGGAGTGCGTAGGTGCCACATTCACGAAAGTGGATCACCAGCTGGAAAAAAATCGAGTATAGTATGCTAATCATATCAAAGCATTTTCTAGTATGCTATTTATATTGTTTAGAAATCGACGTTATTTGCACCAGTAACACAGAAGACGATATTGAAATGTGTTTTCTAAACAGTGAATAGATGTTAAAAAATCTCAAAGGCACTTGTAAAATGACCTTCGTTGTTTGGTAACTTTTCTGCTTCGTTACACACGCACCCTAATTGCGCCACCAACACAGATATGCGCAGCCCTAACCCTAACTTAATTTCTCGCATTATTTACGACCGATAACGCCCCTGGGAGCCATCACGCCACTCACAGGGGGTGGGGTTAGGGAGGTTCGGCGGATGGGGAATGCTGAGGGCTGAATCTCCATCCGGGGGTGTGTTGAGGGGTGAAATGTGTTATCTGGGGGTGTGTTGAGGAGTGGCATGTGTTATCTGGGGGTGTGTTGAGGGGTGGCATGTGTTATCTGGGAATGTGTTGAGGGGTGGCATGTGTTATCTGGGGGTGTGTTGAGGGGTGGCATGTGTTATCTGGGGGTGTGTTGAGGGGTGGCATGTGTTATCTGGGGGTGTGTTGAGGAGTGGCATGTGTTATCTGGGGAGTGTTGAGGGGTGGCGTGTGTTATCTAGGGGTGTGTTGAGGGGTGGCGTGTGTTATCTGGGGGTGTGTTGAGGGATGGCGTGTGTTATCTAGGGGTGTGTTGAGGGGTGGCATGTGTTATCTGGGGAGTGCTGAGGGGTGGCGTGTGTTGTCTGGGGGTGTGTTGAGGGGTGGCATGTTATCTGGGGGTGTGTTGAGGCGTGACATGTGTTATCTAGGGGTGTGTTGAGGGTTGGCATGTGTTATATGGGGGGTGCTGAGGGATGGCATGTCTTAGGTGAAGCCTGTGCCTCTCACACACCTTTATTGGTATGTCAAGCAGAGGAATAATTGTTTTAAATTCATGCCTAATATTATCGTCTCTCCATCTTGATAGCTGAGTTGTAACAATAGTTTAAGGTTAGATTTTGATGCTGGTCGCGAAGAAGTGCTGTGGAAAGGACTTAGAACCATGGAATATTGTTTTTCTGCCACTGAGCTACGTGAAATAAACGACAGAAGGACGAATATCTGGCCGAGTTAACTTGAAAAACCCATAGATACGGTAATGTTGAAAGGTAGCTGGGTGGGTAGGGTGGATGGGGGGAAGGGATAAGCAACAATATGACACATATTCTTGTTAACGCAAAGTGAGATAAGTTATTATCATCCATACTCTGAACCCCTTCCCTGCGATTACGTGTTTTTTCATGCTTAATCGCCTGACCACCAAAGAATTTTTTAAATTGTTTCATTTGTCTTTACTGTGCAAGAAGTTGATTCAGGCTATATCTGCCCCACCCCCACCCCACCCCCGTTCGAAAATTCTCTCCTAAGCTGAATTAAAGTGTCCGAAACCAGCAGGAACAACCTAAAATATTACGTCACCGGAATGAAGAATTTAATTTTATAAGTGGGTATAGGAGCCTGAGAGTGTTAGTGCGCCATTGACAGAAATAAAGTCATAAGGAAGATGTGTCAGGCAGCATCCCCAAACGACGAGAATATTTTCCACAATGGCCCTTCCACTTGGCAACTTCCATATTTCGTGATACCAAAGTGGACTGGTTTGACAGCCAATTTTCCTTCCACTGCTAATCGAATGGCAGGAATCTGGGTTTATTGTGCACCCTCTAGTCTGAATTGCCTCTGAATATTACCCCACTGGACTATGTCATTGCGATTGTACAATTTTTATTTATTTTAATATTGTTGATTATTATCCCCCGAAATATAATTCAGATATTTTTTCATTTAATTTATTTTACTGTATATGTATAGCTCTGTGAATTAGAACTATGTTTACTTTGTAAAGGGAAATCTGATTCATAATTTGAGTGGTCGACAACAAATGCTATAACAACCAATTGCCAAAACCATCTTACGAGTTAGGAAATAATTCAATACCCTAGTTATCAATACCACAGCTACCAAAAAATTTATCAGATCACCACACCAAACACCATCACCACCACCACAGTCACAACACGTTCATCAAAACACACACACACACACACACACACACACACACACACACACACACACACACACACACACACACACACACACACACACACACACACACACATCACCACCACCACCACCACCACCACCACCACCTCAGTCAGTCACATACTTTCAACCATCCCCTCACGCCACCACACTAGTAACAATCGCCGCCACAACACTCACTCTACCATACTCCACCAGATTCAACTTTCATAACAGTTTAATCACCACCACCACCACCACCACCACTAAATAGTCCCTTGGACCCTTTCAGCCAGCCGTCCGATCAGCTTAACGTCATGTCGGTGAATATTCCCGGTAAGTCATAACGTCTCTCGGTTAAATAATCGTTCGGTAAGTTATCCATCCATCGGCTGAATGTCCGCACTCCAGAAATCATCTGTCAAACGACTGCACAAGACCACATTCCACCACGCCCAGCAGCAACCACCACAACCTGCCACATGACAAACACCATCACCACAACCCACCACACTACCAACACCACACGCAATTTACTGTACAACTACCACCACCACCACAACCCACCACACTACCAACACCAAAAGTAGTCAAGCCTACTACACCACAGCCACCACCACCACAACCCACCACCACCACAACCCACCACACTACCAACACCACATGTAGTCTGCTACATCACAACTACCACCACCACAACCTACCGCACCACCAATACCTCATCAAGTCTGTTACACAGTCAACACTACCACAACCCACCACACTACAAACACCACAACTCACCACATTTCCAGCACACCGTCGCTCGCAACTCTTATTGCGTCACACCACCACAACTACTACCACCGCCCTCACCACAGCCCATCACACTATCACCACACTCATCACATTTACTCCACCTCATTCACGACACCTACTCCACCACACCACAATATCTACTCCCCCACACCACACCATTACCACACCACCAACGCCACCACCACAACACTGCCAATACCCCATCACCACTGGTAATATAATTATTCCCTTGTGATTGGAATGGTTCCTCTCCCACCTCAGTGAAACTTCCAACACCAACACTTTCAGATACTACTACTACTACAACTACTACTACTACTGCTACTGCTGCTACTGCTACTGCTACTGACGATGACGACGACGCCGATGATGACGATGACAATGATAATGACTAATAAATCGTAGCACTAAATAATAATAATAATAATAATAATAATAATAATAATAATTAGGACCACCACAACATTAATTAATAACGGAAATGGCCTTAAAGGTGTGCTAACCAGAGAGTCGGGGTAGTGACATTAAAACATGAGGTCAGTGCACGGGAGAGAGAGAGAGAGAGAGAGAGAGAGAGAGAGAGAGAATTTTCAATAAGGTAAAAAATAGTAATGAAAGATACACACACACACACACACACACACACACACACACACACACACACACACACACACACACACACACACACACACACACACATGCACGTGCGCGCGCGCGTCCCTCTTCTCTCAATTGACCTACACCTCGTCTTTGCTTGTTTCCTTGTACCTTCCCTCCCCATGACATCCCTCAGAGGAAGGGAGGGAGCGAGAAGACAAAGATGAAGTGCAGAGAAAAATAGAGAGGAGGAGGATGTATGTGTGTTGTTGGTGGGGAGGAAGACAGTCTGTTCATTCAAGTTTTGCTCTTGGTTGACTCTCTCTCTCTCTCTCTCTCGTCGCAGCACCACTTCCAAATCATCCCTTTGACCCGGAGAGAATTTTTCATATATCATTTTCCGATACGAGCCTCGACTGTGTCACACTTTCTTATTTATGTTGGGGTCTGCGCGTATATACTCTGGCGACTCAATACATGGGGTGCTGGTAATTGAGAGAGAGAAAGAGAGAGAGAGAGAGAGAGGCTGATGTAGGAATATATCGTTCAGAGGCATTAAATGTAAGAAAAGACACAAATGGACACGTAGTGAGTTGGGGTCATCATTTTGGGGTTTAAATAATACGTGACAGCACATACTTAGCGATTTATTGAGCACATTACACTTGAATCGCCTTGCATGGAACTGAAATATCTAAAAAAAAAAAAAAAAAAAAAAATTGGTCGGGTTGGATGTCAGAATGTAATAATAATAATAATAATAATAAAATAATAATAATAATAATAATAATAATAATTGGAGTGGAGGTCTACCACATTGCTTTTTATTTTTTTTTATTTTTTTTTAATAACCCTTCCACCTACACCCATCTCCCACCTATTCCACCCACCCATCTACACCACCCACCCATCTCCACCGCCCAGCCACCTACACCGTCTTCTCCAGTAATGCTACTTATGTTTATAGGAAATTTATGCTATATATGAGGGTGACTTTTCCCCTCCCCCCCTCACCGTAACGGGTGTTCATAGGGATCTTCACGGGCTCCATCCTGCCTAAAACCAAATCGAGGAGGTCTACCATTGTACAAAATTCCGCTTTCCTAAGTAAGAAGAAAACTGGTAGCACACACACACACACACACACACACACACACACACACACATTCTCTTTAGATATATGATCTTAAAGTGATCCGCTGCCCGAAAGGAGGCCAGCTCACTCCAAGTCTGTAGCAGGGAACAGTTTGATTACTGAATTTAATTAAAGCATACGTTATTGATATGCCACAAACCCCACCGATGTGTCACAGAAATAATAAGTAGATAAATCGCCCGTATTACCATCACAGCAGCCCTGAATGAGACAGCCCTAACGTGTATTTCATATGGACTGTGGGTATGGGCGCCGAAAAGTGACAGTTTTGACATACGGAAGCGAATGACGCTCAGTGGGACTGCTGGACTTTAGAGACCTCAGACAGCTGACTGTATAATCTATGTCCAGAGTAGGATATTATGTATGTGTGTATTTTTTCCACTTACATATGTATGACTTATCTTTTCAGTTGTAGTGTTACTTAATTTTTGGAGGTCTTCCGTTTTATAAAGTTTGGCTTCCTTTAGTTCATTCACTTCTAATATTCTAATCATTCGTAGTTATACATCGTAAGTCTTCAGTTTCTTTATATATCGGTCTAATAATTTGCATCAGTTGGGCACACACACCACAAACTCAGCCAGGAGACAGGGCGTGTGTGCTGGGCAATCCCCAAGCCCTGTCTTCCACCTTACTCCACTGAAGTCAACCACCACCAACCGGGCTACAGCAAGGCCCGGTCTCCTCTAATGAGGAGAGAATCAGCAACAACAGCAACAGCATCAGTTGGGATTTGGTAATGTCTTTTACAAAATTCTTTTATTTTCATTATGTACCGGCGTTCTAAGAAGTTGCAATACTTGATGTGTTCTCCATTTCATTTCGTTTGGTTTCAGCTTTTAACATGATCCTTCGTTGTATCTGGTATTCATATAATTTTCCATCTCACAGACCGTTCTGTTGCAGTAATACTGTATAAGTCAATCTGCGTCCTAAAGTTCTGTATCTTACATCTTGCTTGGTTTCTAATTATGAAAGGATTTTTTTTTTTTTTTTTGTATTTGCAGTTCGTATTGTTTCCATGTTCTTTGCGCTTCAGTACTGTAAATAATCTGCTCAGTAAAGTTCTGAATCTTACTGTTCGTTAGGTTTTACTGCTGATATACCTTGTAATCTACTGTAATATTTTGTAACACTGCATTTCGTGAAGATCTCCCACTAGGTTCGTTCGTGTACAGCACCATTTTCTGATATTTTGAAACCCCATATTTCTTACACTGTCCCCTCTCACAGTCCTTTCATTTTCAAAACAGATCAAAAATTCCCATAATACTCAACCCGAAATATATATATATATATATATATATATATATATATATATATATATATATATATATATATATATATATATACTCTAATCTCTGAAAAGTTTCAGCGTATAACTTTTTTTTTTTTTTTTTTTTTTTTTTTTTTAGCATTGGACATTCGTAATATTTTCCATCTTGCATTTCGTTCACTTTCAGCAGTGTAATCACAGTTTCATAAGTTTCAATAACATAGTTTAGTCTTTCATAGCAATTAGCATTTGTGTAATTTTTTATTGTCGGAGTTTAGTATTTTTCATCTCACTTTCCATCTGGTTTCAGAACACACCAAAATTTTTCATATTATCTCCGGTGAAGTAGAGGAAAAATGGAGAAAATGGGAGAGCTTTTTTTAATGGTCACCTGAGGGTGTTAACCTGCATGTTTTATGCAAATTTCGTCCTACTCTGCTCAGCTGCCTGTACATTTCATGCTGAAATTTGTAAACTCATTTTACATGCATTATTATAACTTTTATTTATATTTTTTCTAAACTCACTACAGTGGGATGAATTAATTTACTGTATTCTGACTGACTCTTGATTCATGAAGCTTACATGAGAGGTTTTTAGAACCGGAGTGATAAAATATAACATTCCTTAACCCATTAGTGCCCAGGGTTCCTGCGTGAGGGATTGTGCAGGAAAGCTCCTAAGCGTACAGCTCGCAGCCTGTCGGCTTATAATCGCGAAGCTCATAGATCCCTACCTCTGGGATCCCCCCTTTATTAGGTATAGCCTCTATTAGCTTCTTCAGTAGTTCGATGCTCCCCTGAAAGTGAAATAAATTGTAGTGTCAAAAGAATAACCTTATAAATCGTAATATATATCTCCCAAGATGAGTATTTGGAGGGTGTGTGTATGTGTAATAATGTATGCGTGTGTATGTATTGCAGCGGACAGTGTACATTACTTTAGCATCGATGGGCAGCTCTGATACACACAAATCGTGGTATGCAGGTCGTGAAGGAAACTCATTCGCCAGGTTAAGGAACACCACTTCCCCCTCCTTTTATTTATTTATTTTTTTTACTAGAGAAATAATCCACCCCCACCCACTGATCCACGCACGGGTATAGAAGGCTTTTGGAGTGTACATGTGGACGTTAGTTTGTGACTTGTGAGCCTGAGAGTCTGTTTGTCATGGATGGAGCTTCGACAGAGTACCATCATGTGAGAACGCTTGAAAGACCACACTACTTAACCATCTTTCTGCAGCCCAGGGACGTAATTTTTATGTAATTCTTTTACCATCTGACTGGTTTATTCTCCTGGGGTAAGATTTTTGGAACGCAAGGAGTGGGATACAGCCCTGATTAACCCTTTCGGTACGAGACATCTCCCTTACGTGAATAATCTCGGCTGGATGTAGCCAAAAAAAAAAAAAAAAAAAATCTGGTGGTATATCCGGCCACGGGTGGGATCGAACCCAGGTCAGAAGGCTTAGTGGACGGACACACAACCCACTCGGCCTCTCATGGGATAAATACGGCGTCCCGTGTGCTTTGACTGGGGTTGGGTGGCGCCGTAAAGTGCGTCCACTGTCGTATAAATGTATTTCTTCAGCGGAAACCAGTAATTGGGGTTAGAAATTTCATTATGTAAATGGTGCGGTATATAAATTCGGAGCAGTGCCTCGGCGTGTGATGATGAGAGAAAAGAGGGAAAGTGGAAGGGCATAAATATTGGTGTAAGTGATATATGTGTATAGCGGAAGAGGAAGTCTGTGAGTGTTGTGACCTGTCTTTTATTGCTTATTACGTCTTAACCCCTTCAGACATACGGCGTATAATGATTTCTCCCTCCTCCGCAAAATAAATAAATAAAGAAGTACAAAAATAATAATCTCCATCTCCGTGAATTGTCCTAAACTTTTTGACGACAACAAGCCACCCAACCAAGTAGTTAATATTTTTTGTGTCCTGAAGAAGTTAATGGATTTTCTTGTAAGATTTCTTTCATGTGAGATTTCTTTATTAGAATTTCTCTCAGTTAAACTCTCTCAACTAGGATTTTTCTTAACTAATGCTGCTTGTCTTCTCTTAGCTAGGAATGCCCTCTGGATTTTTAACGAATAAGGATTCTCTCTCTCTCTCTCTCTCTTTCTCAAAAAAAAAAAAAAAAAAAAAAAAACTAAGGCTTCTCACCTTGGATTTTGATTATTGGAGATAGGAAATAGCAGATCTTTATTATTATTATTGTTACTTTCATTTTACATATATTATTAATGTATGTGTTCGTATAATAATTTTGTGTAATCTTATTATTTTAATCCTTTTGTTTTTGCAGGTAAGTAGTCTCCTTCTGCAGCTGTGGTACAAAAACTGTAAGTATTAAGACACATACAAGGTAGATACGGTGATAAACAGTGCTTGCTGAATATATCAATAATTTTTTCCGTGTATACATTCAGCACAGTGGATGAAAAAAAAAAAAAAAAATCTGCTTACGCCCGCTGTTTCTATTAGTATCGCATCAAGGAGGAACTTTTTTCCGAAATCAGAAAACTGTGTCTTATTACAGTATATACCTGGCATATTAGGTCAAAGATATTATCTTGTTAGCATTTTACCCTTGACCAAATATGTATCACATAGCTGAGCGTCATTCATCTTAACACAACAACGGAAGCATGAGAAAACTGCCTTTCTAATATGGATGCATAATCAGTCACGGTGATTTGAGTAACAGCATAATAAATTATGGTGCTTTGAGTTGTATGCTGCAGAAGTTTGGCTCCCTATACTGCTAGGAAATTGTTTAGTTTTTCGTGTCTTGCTATATTAGTGCCGTGATTTGACGAAGTGGAAGATTTATTGCCATACCTGGAGGGTTTTATTGGTGAGATAAAATCAGTTTCAGCCTGAGTTTACAAATATGGGTACAGTTCTGTGTAGCGATTGATCCAGTAGCCTGATAGATCAACCGTACCGAGATAGCAATTATTATAGTGCTCATTTAGTAATCAGTCGTACCCAACTGATCGGATGCATTTGTGTGTGTGTGTGTGTGTGTGTGTGTGTGTGTGTGTGTGTGTGTGTGTGTGTGTGTGTGTGAAGCTCTGTATCTGCAAGAAAATATTTTGGAAAATGTGCAGTCAATGACAGGATCATAACTACTCTCGCCGAGCTAATATGTAAGGTAAAAGAAGCAAAACTATGAAACGTTTTTCCTGACAAGTGGTTTCCCTGCTGGAAGCATGACCTGCGACCACGAAGGCAAAAATAGCCAAGTTACCCTCTCAGAGGACATCAACCCCTCTCTCTCTCTCTCTCTATCTATCTATCTCACACACACACACACACACACACACACACACACACACACACACACACACAAGTTAATAAATGTGAAGCTACACACCTTTCCACCCACAATGCACTCAACGAAGCTATCACAAGTGCCGGGACTCCCCTCGAGGATATCATTTTGGATCAAACTCGAAATGCCTGTGATTGACCCCAGTGTGTGAGTGAGTACAGTTTCGCTAAAACGTACTGCATATCTGGGTTCGGTGTTTTAGTTTGTACTTAAAAATAAATAAATAAAAAATGAATGAGAACAGGATATTTGCATTGTCGTGTCCTAAAAGGCTTCATTATGACATCTGAAAATTTCATTAGTATGTAACATTTGGTAACTCACAGCCAACCATAATTCTGTGCCATCTTACATCTCAAAGGGTGTACAGGAGGGACCAAAGACTGAGCATGTAGGAGCAGATGACCAGCCTTCTCCCCTTGGTGACATCATATTTTTAAAAAAATAAAAATTGAAAAAAAAAAATCCAATAACCTAGTGGGGGTCGAACTAATACAAAGTGGTCATTCTCACTGATGCGTTCTACACACTACCAGGAACTTGTGTAATTTTGAATATTATAATCAGGCCAGGTTAGAATGAAATGTTCCCATTAGTAAGTTAAATATTTGTTCACTCAGTCTATTCAGACCAGAGCACTGCGCAGTGAGAAGTACTTTGACCAGGTGTGTAATTGAAGGATGAAATTACCAAAAGAAAAACTTGCTCCCGAAAGCTGCTTAGGTTGTAAGAAGATTATGTGAGTGTATCTCACTAACATCAGAGGTAATACGGTAGAGAGAGAGAGAGAGAGAGAGAGAGAGAGAGAGAGAGAGAGAGGCTACATACAGTACGTACTAGAATAAGTACACCCAGTCATACATACCGACAGACAGGAAGAAAATGCAAAGACTGAACGTTAAATTACTGTACTGATGGAACATCATCTGGGTGGTGGTGATGATGATGATGATGATAATGGTGATGATGAAAGGCACAAGAAGAGATATTGTTAAGAGTGGCTCCGATAGTGTGTGTGTGTGTGTAATAACGACTATCAGATAGAGAAACAGACAGACAGACGGAAAGACAAAATGTAAATTATGTATACTGTTACATAGCCTATGATTTCATCATCCTTTGTATAATTCTAACGTACAGTATGCTGCATGTTTGATCACGATTCGCCTCGTGGCTTCCATAGTGCGTGTTCTACCTCTCTCCCCCCTCCTCCCTTATAGTAGAGTAAGTCGTTCTTTCTGTTGTTCAGAGCAGGAGTGTCAAATCTTTGTCCCCTATTGCTTCATTTGCGCGTCCTTCTTACAAGTTGTATCAAGCTCTGCCGGCCCCTATATAATGAGCTCAGTCTCTGGCTTAAGGGCCACTTAGATCTCCTCCTCATTTTGTTCACATCTCTGTTCTCCCCTGTACAGCTGTTATTTTTGTGAGTGCTCAGGAAATCTCCAACCATCTAGCAGCTGTGTAATTTGACTGTAAGTGTTATTACATTTTTTCTTGTACTGTATAGCATAAGGTGTTATTTCGTGGGCCTAGTGAGGTTTTTGTGATTGGTGTGGAGTTTTTAGTGTCAGCCAGTAGTAATAATATTTTGTATCTGTAATAATATGTATTGCATTAACTGAGCATTATCCGGTTTTCTCATTTTATCAGGGCTGACTTAGATAGATTTACACTTGCTAATTTTCTTGTTAATAGAGGCTATTGCAGTTAACCATTATTTAACCTGTTTTTGCCATTACATTATCCTTATGAGTCCTGAATGTTTAGTTGTTAGTTTGAGCATTAAACTTTAACTTGTAATTTTACCTAACTCTTTTGTTTTGAACCTGGAACTTTGCGGGACAGTTTTCTCTGTTCCGTAATATAAATTTGGCGACCTCTTATCAGGATATTCAGGATATTATCATAAGGATATTGCTTGATATTTTGTGACTGTGATTTATTCATGATGTCTACTATTACTACGCTTGATGAAGCCAAAGATTTTTTGTCAAATGTGCAAACAGTGTGTGATGTAGAAAACAGAACAAAGAATGAACTTAAGCTTGTTGCTCAGCAATTGGGAATTATTGTTCGCTCTCATCATTCTAAAGATCAAATTGTTGACATGATTAATGATGCTTGTTTAATGTAACTCCTCCAAATGAGCAAACGCAGATTGAAATAGCTAAGTTACAGCTAGCCCTGCAGGAGGCCCGTGCTAAGGAGGCTGAGGCTCAAGTTGAAATTGCTAGGATTCAGGCAGACCATGAGTATCGCATGAAACAAGGTGGAACTGGATCATCTAGCTCTGATGATTTTGATGTGGCTAAAAATGTTAAACTTGTCCCTCCTTTTAATGAATCTGATTTAACAAAGTATTTTCAGTTGTTTGAGAGGGTAGCTACAGGTTTTAATTGGCCCTAAAAGTATTGGCCAGTACTGCTTCAAACTGTTCTCACCGGTAAAGCTCAAGTAACTTATGCATCTTTGCCTCAGGATCAATCTGATAATTATGATGTAGTTAAGAGCTTGATTCTTAAGGTCTATGAGCTTGTTCCTGAAGCCTATAGAGTAAAATTTGGGACAACTTATAAGCAAGATAAGCAATCCCATGTTGAGTATGCAAAAATCAAAGAAGATCTGTTAGAGCAGTGGTTAAATTCTAAGAATGTGGATTCTGATTTTGGTAAATTTAAGCAGATGATTTTGCTGGAGGACTTCAAAAGGTGTATTAATAATGATGTAAGCCTATATCTTGATGAGAGAAGAATAGATAATTTGTCTGATGCTGCAGTTTTAGCTGATGAGTATGTTCTCACTCACAAGAGATATTCTAAAGAAAAAAGGAAAGCTGAGAGTAAGTACGTTGCCTCTACTCAGAGTACAGGTAACAGGAAAGAGAATAAAGATGATGTTTCTCAGGAAGTAAATACCAGCTCCACCTCTAGATTTCAGAAAAGTAAATGTACTTATCGTAGTAAGCTTGGTCATACTACAGAGAAATGTTTCAGGAGACAGCGTGATGTGAACAAAAAGGAGTCTTTAAATATTCAGTCAATTGGTCTAGTGTCCACCCTTGAGAGTTACCAGAATTCTTTAACTGAGTTAACTGAACCTGCTTTGAGGGGTAAATTAAATTCTCATGATGGAGCTCCTCTTTTGAGCAGTAACGTGGGTGACACTCTCAAGAGTTCATGTGCTAATTTCCTGTCTGATGGTTTTGTCAGTCCTCTGGACAGTAATGACAGGAAATCAGTTAAAATATATCGTGATACAGGTGCTTGCCAATATGACCAGTGTTCTAGGCTCTAATGTTAATTCCTCTGATGAAACTGTAATCTTACAAGGTGTAGGGAATAATTACTTCTCTGTCCCTCTGTGCAGAGTGAATTTAGAGTCTGGTTTTGTTAATGGTTCCGTTATGGTTGGGTTGGTTGAGACACTCCCAATGTCAGGTGTAACTTTCTTACTTGGAAATGATATTGGTGGAAGTCAAGTGTGTCCAGCTCCTCAGTTGTCTGGTGAACCAGTGACTGCGACTCATGATTGTGATATCCCTGACGTGTTCTCTGCATGTGCTGTCACTAGGGCTAAGTCTAAAGTTACTGGTGACTTAGAGGATAATGATGATGATGTTATCCTAGCTGACACTTTTCTTGCTAATTTGGACCACTCACCAGATGAGGCAGTACCCCGTAGTGTTGATAATTTGTCTCGTCAAGAGTTGGTTGAGTTGCAGGTTGCTGACCCTGAGTTGAAAGGTCTAGCTAACTCTACTTGCAGTGAGGAAGAGTCAGCTGGTGCTTCTACTTGTTATTATATAAAGTCAGGAGTACTTTTGAGGAAGTGGAGACCCCCAACAGCATCAGCCGACTGTGAATGGGAGGTTGTACATCAAGTTGTCATCCCTCGTGTTTGTAGGCAGGATATCATTAGAGTGGCTCATGATTCCAGTTTGGCAGAACACCTTGGAGTGAGGAAGACTGTGGCACACATTTTGAAACACTTCTACTGGCCAGGTATCTTCAGAGATGTTTCCTGGTATTGTAAGTCTTGTCACACCTGTCAAGTTGTGGGGAAGTGTAATCAGACCGAAAAGGTTGCACCTCTAGTTCCCATTCCTCCTTTTGAGGCGCCATTCACCCGTGTGTTGGTGGATATTGTGGGCCCTCTTCCTAAGACTTCTTCAGGATTTTCTTATGTGTTGACCCTGATTGATATGGCTACTCGTTATCCTGAAGCCATTCCACTTAGAAATATCTCAGCAAAGAACGTGGTTAAGGAAATGCTGGGGTTCTTCACAAAGTTTGGTCTGCCCAAGGAGGTACAGTCAGACCGGGGAAGTAATTTCATGTCAAATGTTTTCAAGCAGTCTCTGAAAGAGTTGGGCATCACCCAGATCACGTCTTCAGCTTACCATCCCCAGACCCAAGGAGCGTTGGAGAGATATCATCAAACACTCAAATCGATGCTCAAGAAATACTGTTTGGAACATCAGACAGCCTGGGATAAAGGTCTTCCATTTGTTGTATTTGCCGCAAGAGAATCTCCAAATGAATCACTGGGCTTCTCACCCTTTGAACTACTGTTTGGCCATGAAGTAAGAGGACCCCTTAAGCTACTCAAGGAATGCTGGCTGTCGGAGGAAGATGACGTCAACCTGCTGGAGTATGTGATGATGTTCAAAGATCGGCTGTCCACTGCTTTACAGCTGGCGAGAGAGAATTTAGGAGCTGCTCAGGAGAAGATGAAGACTTGGTATGATAAGAAGTCCAGGTTACGCCACTTTCAGCCAGGAGATCAGGTTTTGATTCTGCTACCGGTGCATAGGCAACCTCTTCAAGCCAAGTTTAGTGGTCCTTATTTCATGGAGAAGAAACTCAGTGATGTCAACTATGTCATCGCCACACCAGATCGTAGAAAGAACAAGCAACTTTGTCACATCAACATGCTAAAGTTATATCACAGGCGGGACGAAAATAACCCAGTCTGCACTGTAGCTGTTCCACCCGAGTCTGCAAGTGAAGTTCTCCCATGCAGGATGAGCCTGAGTGATAGTTTGGGGAAGAATCCTGATATCATGAATGATCTCCAGACTAAGCTTTCTCATCTACCTCCCGAGGAAAGGCAGGAGTTTTCGGCATTACTGCAGGAGTACCCGCAAGTGTTCTGTGCCACTCCAGGAAAAACCACTGTGTTGATGCATGATGTCGATGTTGGAGACGCAAAGCCAATTAAACTGCCTCCTTACTGTGTGAACCCAGTGAAAGTTCCTCTCATCCAGAAGGAGCTTGGCTACCTGTTGGACCACAAGATGATTGAGTCCTGTCAGAGCGAGTGGAGTTCTCCTGTCACTCTAGTCCCTAAGCCAGGTGGGTCACAGCGGCTTTGCATCGACTACAGATGTATTAATCAGATAACCAAAACAGACACTTACCCTCTCCCTCGCGTGGAAGATTGCATAGACAAGATCGGAAAGGCTAGGTACATAAGTAAGTTTGATTTGTTAAAGGGATACTGGCAAGTACCTATGACTGAACGTGCTAGGGAGATCTCATGTTTTGTAACACTAGGAAAGACTTTTGCATGTTCTGTAATGCCATATGGTATGAAGAATGCACCAGTCACATTTCAGAAGCTCATGAATGTTGTAACAGAGGGTTTGGCAGGGTGTGTTGTTAATATTGATGATGTATTAATCTTCGGTGGCAACTGGAAAGATCACCTATGCCATGTCAGTAAATTTCTTGAGCGTTTGGTTTAGGCTAATCTTGTAGCTAATTTATCAAAGTGTGAGTTTGGTCAAGCTAAAGTTCAGTACCTTGGGTACGTAATTGGTGATGGACATGTTGCACCACCAGGAGCTAAGGTTCAGGTTATAAGTGATCTTCCCAGACCAACAAGTAGGAAAGAGCTACAAAGATTTTTGGGAATGGTAGGTTATTACAGGAGATTTGTTCTTAACTTTTCAGTTCTTGTATCACCACTTACAGACCTACTGAAAAAGGGAGTTAAATTTGTCTGGACCGATGACTGTGAATCCTCTTTCAGCAAACTTAAAGCTATCCTATTAAGTCAGCCAGTGCTCGCTACTCCAAATTTTGCTAAGCCTTTTAAGATGTCTGTTGATGCAAGTGATACAGGAGCTGGGGCTGTTTTGCTGCAAGAGGATGATCAGGGTATTGAACACCCTGTATCTTATTACAGTAAGAAGTTCACTCCACCTCAAAAGAACTACTCAACTATTGAGAAAGAGCTTTTGGCCTTGATTTTGGGTTTACAGCATTTTTCATTTTATTTTTGTTCTGGTTTTGACCCCATAGTCATTTATACCGATCATAACCCACTGAAATTCCATAGTAAGTTTAAAGATAAAAATCAGAGATTGACAAGATGGAGTCTACTTCTTCAGGAGTATTCGTTAGACATACAACATATCAAGGGGAAAGAAAATGTTATTGCAGATTGCTTATCTAGACTTTAGACAGATTGTTTTAGAGTAATAAGAAATTTCCTTTGTAAATTTCTTTTTCTTTGTGGGGAGGTGTTACATAGCCTATGATTTCATCATCCTTTGTATAATTCTAATGTACAGTATGCTGCATGTTTGATCACGATTCGCCTCGTGGCTTCCATAGTGTGTGTTCTACCTCACTCCCCCCCTCCTCCCTTATAGTACTGTAGAATAAGTCGTTCTTTCTGTTGTTCAGAGCAGGAGTGTCAAATCTTTGTCCCCTATTGCTTCATTTGCGCGTCCTTCTTACAAGTTGTATCAAGCTCTGCCGGCCCCTATATAATGAGCTCTGTCTCTGGCTTAAGGGCCACTTAGATCTCCTCCTCATTTTGTTCACATTTCTGTCCTCCCCTGTACAGCTGTTATTTTTGTGAGTGCTCAGGAAGTCTCCAACCATCTAGCAGCTGTGTAGTTTGAGTATAAGTGTTATTACATTTTTTCTTGTACTGTATAGCATAAGGTGTTATTTCGTGGGCCTAGTGAGGTTTTTGTGACTGGTGTGGAGTTTTTAGTGTCAGCCAGTAGTAATAATATTTTGTATCAGTAATAATATGTATTGCATTAACTGAGCATTATCTGGTTTTCTCATTTTATCAGGGCTGACTTAGATAGATTTACACTTGCTAATTTCGTGTTAATAGTGGCTATTGCAGTTAACCATATATTTAACCTGTTTTTGCCATTACATTATCCTTATGAGTCCTGAATGTTTAGTTGTTAGTTTGAGCATTAAATTTTAACTTGTAATTTTACCTAACTCTTTTGTTTTGAACCTGGAACTTTGCGGGACAGTTTTCTCTGTTCCGTAACAATACTAAAGAGACAGAACGCAAAAAGTGAACGTTAAAGACTGTAGATAGATAGACACAGACAAACCGACGGATAAGATAGACAAATAGGTAGAGAGACAGACATTATTCAGGTAGAGTGGCTGTGATGGAGTGCTGGTATACTGTAACTATCGGTGGATGGAACTGGTCGAGTGCACTCCCCTCTGATTGGCACGGAGTGGTTGCTGTAGCTAGTTCTTATAGCGTGTGTGTGTGTGTGTGTGTGTGTGTGTGTGTGTGTAACTTCACTATTATATGTGTTTGTGTATGCATGTAATTACACGGTAATAGTTTCATTAATCTATATACATCATTGAACCTCAGAGATGAAATTAGCAGAATATAATAAGAAACACCGGCCATCGGAGTGAAGTGGTTTTTCTAAAGTCCGAGGAGTTAACCCAGTCAATCCAATTATATATATATATATATATATATATATATATATATATATATATATATATATATATATATATATATATATATTCCAAGCAATTAGGTAGATGTTAAAAAGAGATTATAGTAGTGAAAGAGTGAATGGTGTACATTTCTAATTCTTGTATTTATTTTATCTATTTATTTCAAGCTGTATCAAAGTCTATCAGCTGCAAGAATACCGCACAAAATGTAGTCTTGGTGAAGGGTCTCTTCTAAGCTGAATTAAATCCTGTAGCAGCAGCAAGACAAAAAATTAAATGAAATAAAATTTCGTATTGAAGAATAAAACGTAAAAGATGCTGGTCGTTTCATGTCGGGACGCGTTATCTTAGGTAGAGATGTGAGGGAGCCAAAAAAGCCCACTAGAGGTCATTTAAATTGCTTTCGTAGCCCGGGGATTTATTATTTTCGTTTCTGTCTCCGTGGTTCTACGATTGCTTGAGTCACTTTCTCTTTGCGGTACCATTAACTTCCTTTTCAAAGCTTGAGAGAGAGAGAGAGAGAGGGAATGTGTGTGGCTTTATAGTACGAAGGTTATTGTTCTTAGTTTTGCATCTTCCGTAGTTACAGTATTGTTTTTATCCCTTCCTATGTCCAGAATGATCGACAAAGAATATACATTTACAATTTTTTTTTTTTTTTTTTTAATTTATTGCCCATTTCACCAGCCATTCATAACCATCATGCAGCGCTAAAACATCGTACGCCTGGCAAGTGAGGTGGAAGGTAATAGGCCCGGGCGAGAAGGATTGTGATAGGTGGACTCGTTGCAACTCGTGTTCTAGTTACCTTTTTTTTTTTTTTTTTTTTTTCCTATTTATAAGTTATTTCACATTTCATTTTTAGGTCACATTTTGTAGGCTCTGTGAATAACATTCCTACATTTCGTGATATCGTATCCCTTCACATAGCCGTAATAGTCACGAATAATGTGAAGTTTTTAAACATTTATTTGAATTTCTGCATTCTTCCAGCCTCCCCTACTCCTAGGCAGGACACGTCACATACTGCTGCGAATTCATCTAATAATTTCACGATCATGGCACATGCACTGGCCATGCATATTCGGTGTTACTGATTACGAAAAATCATAGTATAGCCTTCATGGTCGAAGATAATACCGGTATATATTTTAAAACAAATTTGTTACCCGCGTTTGATCCCCTTCATCTGCGCACACATCACTTGCATTATGTTATACATTTCCACCGTAGTGTTTACTGTTTATGTCGTGTATGTAACATTTACGCAGTTCGTGATACAATGAAACTTCGCTAGGCGTCAGAGAGAGAGAGAGAGAGAGAGAGAGAGAGAGAGAGAGAGAATATCGTAATATTTAAGTGCTCGTGTGAATACCCATGACGTCCTGCTGTTCTCCCTCCCCTCCCCTTCTCGGCTTCAGTGAAGATGAAACAGTGGTTGGTGGTGTGTCTCCGTGTGGTTATTCTTAAATTACCTCTTACTTTGTTCAAAACTTCACCCAGTTACGCTCAGAATGCTGTAACTGACATGTTGCGATGGCCTAGAGAAACACAAGTAAGAATGGCGTACGATATTAATGTGGAGGACATATGAGGAAATTACCTTACCAGGCGTTTAAAGGACCCAGTCATCAGCCGTCCTCAGTTGCGCGTTTTGAACGTTTAACTTAGTCATTTTGGTATCGTCATTTTTAGTTGTATATTTGCTTCTACCAGACGATTTTTGTGGGGCCTACTGAGACCTTTTGTTATGAATTACAACACCATTTCGCCACGTGAGATTTCCTACAGGTTAAAATCGTCTGGAGATCACTATTGGGATCGTTTGGTTGAGCAAATTATATTAACAGTACGGACTAAAAATTTTATTACCTGTACTGCTTGCTAGATTGGTAGTTATATTGATAAAATTTCAGTATTTGTTGAATGACTTCCTTTATCTTGAATTTGCCTTTTTTTTTTTTTTTCGCTTTGGGGGGAACAGTTTTGCGTGTTGAGCATGCTTTTGGAAGTTAGGTACAGGATTGGCATATTCGGTAACGTCTTGGTTTCTGGAGTGTTTTTGCACGCTGGCGTTCTGCTTTGCCAGACGTACGAAGATTCAAAGTATTACTCTCCTGAATCCTTTCATGGCTGCATCGAGATATATATATATTTGTTACGTAGTGCTTGGTGATTAATATGATAGGTATATTGAAACAGTTTACTATGTAGTAGGTGTATATAGAGAGTTAACGAGTATGAGCTATCTTAAAATGCAGTACGATCAGTTTTCCGAAGTGGCTGGCAACTTATCGGCGAGTAAGTTGGCCCTTTGTGTTTGTGGAGTTTATTATTAGAGTTTAACTGTGCTGTATCCTGTATACAATATTTAGCGGAGTATAGAAGAATAATTTTTGGCCGACCGTATCGCAAATTCACTTTTAATGGCGTTCGCTCATTTTTACAGCTAGAAAGCATCGCTTTGTCTAGCAAAAGTTCTGTGCTTTTGTAACTGGAAATGTGTACAAAGAATGTTCTTTTATAAAGCTGTTAATGTGTTACCTAACCCCTCGTCGTGTGAAGGGGTTGTCTCTACAGAAGTACACCCAAGCAGTTGCCCCCACTCGATAATCCTCGTCAGTCCGATGGCATTTAAAATTTTAGTTTGCTTACCGCGCTTTTATTTAGCTTCGGAAATTCTTCAGATCAGAGGGCTTTGGTACGCTTTTCTTTAATCTCTTCCCCACAATTGTTGACTCTATAGAGGGGTTTTATCCGCCCCTGCATGGAGTACAACTCTCATGTGGGGAGGCTCTCCACATACAGCTCTTCTCAATAGGGTGGAGTCAAAGGCTTTTCGTCTCATTAACTCTTCCCCTCTTACTGACTCCCTTCAACCTCTGTCTCGTCGCTGCACTGTTGTATCTTTATCTCTTTTCTGTCGCTACTTCAATGGTCACTGTTCCTCTGAACTGTCTGCATGCATTCCTCCACCTCTACGACGCCGGGCTCGTAGCACCCGTCTAGCAGCAAACTCTCATCCCTTTTCTGTCTAACTCTCTAATGCGAGAGTTAACCGTTACTCCCAGTCCTTCATTTATGCAACAGGTCAACTCTGGAACTGTCTCCCTCTGTCTGTATTTCCTGCTTCCTGTGATCTCCAGTCTTTCAAACGCAGTGTGTCCAGGCATCTCGAAATGAATGGATCTTGAATTTGGCTCTCTCTTGTATTTTGTTTTCCACTTGGAAGGAACAGTTTAGCGGGCTCGTTGCCTTTGGTTCCTTCTTCCTCGCATTAAAAAAGAAAAAAAAAAAAAGTCTAGCGGCAGACTATTAGGAGCGTCTTCATAGCACGGCAATGAGTAAATAAAAGATGATTCATGTGGACTTTTATTTAAAGCAAAAATTTACGACAATTTTTTCCCACTTCGGACCATCCACCCATCCATCCATCCAATATTTTGCTGGCCCCTGAATGTGGGTAGGGGCCCGGGGCCAGGCTGTTTAGTCCATCGAAGGCAAGGGTGACCAGTTTAATATTCCACGTCATGTGTGTAATAAGTCATAAATTTGCGCTTGGATTTTAACATATACTGTAATATTCACCTTCCCTCATTCTTTGCTCCTCCCCGACCTGTACTTAACTTCATTGCTCTTCTCTATACCATCCTCTTTCTTAACTTCATTGCTCTTCTTTATGCCATCCTTTTTCTTAACTTCATTGCCCTTCTCTATACTATCCTCTTACATCTTCAGCCAGCCTTCTCTCCTCTTGCACTCTTCTGTAAACTCTACTCCTTCTTTTCTTCCCTCATTAGCAGCCTCCGTCTTTCGTACTTTCCATCATCCTCCCTCTCCTTTCCTACATCTTGAAAGATTCCTCCCCTCTCTCCTCCCCATTGTGTTCTCTCTCCCATTGGTTATATTCTTTTCATTCCTCCCTCCCTCCCACCCTCCCTCTAAACTCCTTTTCATTCTTCCACTTGCCTCATCTCCCCTTTCCTGAAGTTACCCAACCTCCTCTCCTTTCCTCTCCTCTCTCCCTCCCTGCCTCCTCTTCGTGTACTCTGTTTCACACTCAGTTACTCATTTATTCATTCCTTTTTCATTTTTACCATTTTCCTTTACTCCTTTCCTTTTACAACTCCCATGCTTCCTTCCTCCTTCCCTCCCATCCTTACTTCTCTCGTCCTCTCTCTCCTGTCTCGTTTACCCGCTCCTCCTTCACCTCTGCTTTAATTTGATGTCTTCCTGCCTCTTTTATCATCCTTACTTTCAGCCCCTTTTTTATTCTCAGTTCTTTATGCCTTCCTCTTCTCCATTCACCTCGCCACCCTCTTGTTCTTTTTTCCTTGCTTTTTGGGTGAGATTTTTGGGAGTTTGTTTTTTCTGTTCTGTTCTTTTGTCTTGGTTCATAGTAATTACTTTGTGTGTTTTTTCCTTTTCATATTCCCACTATTTAACTACCGACTCTTTTTCATTTGTCCTTGCTTTTTTGAGAGATTTCCAGAAGTAGTGTTTTTATGTTTTGTGCTTTTTCTTTGGTTCGTGTCTATACCTTTCTTTGTCTTTGTTCTATTTTCTTCCCTTACATTTAGGTCAACCCTTTTCTTTTCCCGTCTGTTATTTATTTGTAAATTCTTGTTTTCAGCTCTTGTTTTGAATCCCTGTACAGTATTTCATTGGTGGCTGTTTTTCCATCATATATTTTTGGCGTTTGTTTTCCAATCTGTTATCATTGTTTTCTTGTTCGTGCTTTCTCAGGTGATATTTTTGTAGCCGTTATTCCTGTTTTGTTCTACTGTTGTGATTGTATCGTTTTTCATGCCATCGTCTTCCCATCCAGTTACTTTCCACCCTTTTCTTTTCACACGTATTCTTGTGATGTGCTTTTTCCTGCCATGTGTTATATTTATCATCGTTCTTAGTCCTAGTATGTTTTCCCTCCTGGTTTGAGTTTTTGGGCTATTATTCCCTGGTTATTTTAGTTTTCATTCCCCATATAGTTGTTTGTCTTTTGGAGGTTTGCATAGGCTTGGTGTTTCAGAGGATTAGGAAGACTGAAATGGAAGGATAGGGAAGAAAATTATGTGAATCTTAAGAGTATAATGTTTACATGTATAAGCAAAGTGACGTAATATACAGTGGGATTCGTTACGGATTAACTGATTACATGAACATAAGAAAATCATGGCAGCGTAACAATAGAGGTCATTACCGCCGTACAAGAGTTGAAAAGCAGAAGGATCAAATATATACATACCTGTATAATAATAATAATACGGTACATAAATAAAAGTAATCTAATATTAAAATCTGTGTAAAAACGTCAGGGACACCAAAAAACTATGTATAAAACAACTATAGATAAAACTATGCATAAAAACTAAATCGCTACGGAAGATGTGCTTGAATCTTTGCATAAAACAACTAATTAAAGCCGTGCATAAAACAACTATAATTAAAACTGCATTAAAACTAAATCGGTACGGAAAATATGCTAGGAACTGCGCTATGCCACCTAGCAGATAAGCACTTAGAGGCATTCTAATCAAGGGCTTCCTGGAGCACTGGCATTAGCTGATTGGCAGGTCTTTGGGTTGCATGCATAGATCTTCAGTTGAAATGTGAAATGAAAGCTTTAATTTCTTTGCAACAATTTATAAAGCACGGGACGGTATTGGACGACTTTACCCTTCACCATAAAGTTGCTAAATGCACTCTATAATATGGGATGCAGGCTAACCCTACCTAATAACCACAGGTGTTCCATTAATGACAGTCAAAAATATGAGATTTGCCCTACACGTTACAGGTATTTTATGAATGGAGGACACCTGTTATCTGGTGTATGGAATTATTTTTTAATTGGTTTTCCTTCCTGTGTTCATTTGCTGTAAAAAAAAAAAAGTATAAAATTGAAGCATACGGCCTTGTCATTGCGTATACTTCTTGAAATGTTCTACCTACCATTTCGGATAATTTTCCAAAGTTTTTTTTTTTAACCCCTCCAAAGTGGTGACGTATTTTTTATTTTTTTTTAATATTCATACTGATGTGCCGGTATATTTTTATTAGTTTATTAATTTATATTCTGAGAAGTTTCAGTCAGTTAAGGAAAGAGCTCCAGTAGTAAAGGTTGTTATTGAAGGCTAAATCTAACTCCTCAAACTACCGAAACTTAAAAAAAAAAAAAGAGGAAAAAAAAATAAAGGCTTATGTCACAGGGGTCAGAAGGTTAATGGTTCGTAAGTAATTGCTGGAAAAATTACTTGATGTTCCGTAGTTGTGTGTGTGTGTGTGAGAGAGAGAGTGTTGGGAGTGAGGAAGGAATTATTGCCAAACTTTTATTTTTGTTTTTAGTAATTTTTCGATACGGGTACTCTTGTGGTCCTCTCTCTCTCTCTCTCTCTCTCTCTCTCTCTCTCTCTCTCATGTTTTTCCTGCTCTTCATATTTCTCTCATTATCGTGTTTTCTACCATTGTCTTATTCGCCGTTCCTATTTTTCCTCATTTTGATTATGTCCCACTTTGACATTCTTGTCCTATTTTCCCCATTTTTGTCTATGCATCTTCAGCTTTGTAGCCACATTTTTGTCATTGTCATTTTTCTCGGAAGTTTCTCGTTTCCTGTCGCCCGATTTTTCTTCCCAAGCCTTTGATTCGTCCCTTTTTGTGTCCTTTATTATTATTATTATTATTATTTTTTTTTTTATCAAGCTGTCATTTCGTGTGTCTTCGTTTCGTGATTCTTTTCTGTGTTCATGTTTTGTTCATTTTTCTTGCCTTGTTTTTATGTTCATTTTCGAATTCCTCCTCCTCCTCCTCCACACAACCAACCACTATTTTGAGGCAAAAAAAAAAAAAAAAAAAAAAAAGCTAAAAATATTACAGCCTGAGTAAAAAAGGGGGAAAAAAGGAACCAGCATTTTTAGTCCTCTTGTCTCAAAACTTTGCCTGCCGGTTAAAGAATTCTGCGACAAGGTTTGATTCGCAGTTTATAGGCAAGTGAAGACAGTGCGGAGTTTTTGAATATTACATCTTTCTATTCTCCTATGCGGTATTACAAATTTTATTGAAACTACAAATATATAACATTAAAGAGGACGTCACGGTTTAATAGGTACCAGTACAATAAATCGCTAAGAGAAAGGTACAACGAAGCATATAATGCCATCTGTAATACGGGCCTCCGAATGATACCTTTCCCAGTCCAGTGATGATGATGATGATGATAATGGAGCGCTGTAAACCTCTTGACCTCGAGGCATCCAGGTTATAGGGTTGTCAGCTAAAATTACAAAAAAAAAAAAATAATAAATAAATAAAAATAAAAACAGTAGCCATAGTTTTTATATTTTTTCGAAGGTACAGTAACACTTTATTAAAGGAATGGATGGTGTGCACCCCCGTTTACTACATATGTGCACGGAAATTTTAATGATTTTCTTTATTCTTATGTGTTCCGTATCCCATCCCTGATTATTCTCACCCAGAGAGATGATGATGATGATGATGATGATGTGTACCCGAAAGCGAATAATAGTAGTATATACAGTATATACTAAGAATGTTGATACTTGTACCTTTGTTTTTTCTTGTTCTTGGATCCTTACAATTCCAAAGGATGGAAGATGATGATGATACAAAAATATATATGGCACATAACGAATAGCCTACACAGAAAATGTGGATAGTTTTTTGTGCCTTTGTTTACCTGTTGCTGGATCCTGCCCACCCCAACAAATTGATGATGATGATGATGATGATATGTGTACAGAAGAAAATGTCTCTATACAATGAAAGTGCAAATTTCTCGGTCATACCACTAGCAGAATGAGCGTAGCCTATACCGCGACAAGAAATGTGCCTTTTTATTTTTTATTTTTTTTTTTTTCCACGGAGTGTTATCCTGACAAGCCAAAGTCAACTGAGCTCTTACATTAAGTGGCTTTGTCTGGGGCGGGCAGTGGTTCTGTTATTGGCTGAAGGACTTTGCTTTGGTCCATTCTGCTTACTTACTCAGACCCTAAATGAGGTGATGTGTTTTTTGTCTTGATGTTTCATGTCGCAGCGCCACAGAATGTTCTGGTGGAAGACTCCTACCCTCCTTTCTCTCCCCGAACCCTTACCCTCTATTCCCCTTCCCCCATCATACTCCCTCATCTTTCGACAAGTGCACATTATTATTATTATTATTATTATTATTATTATTATTATTGTTATCACGGTATTATTAGTATTATTATTATGATGATGATGATGGATGATGATGATGATGATGATGGTAATTATTTATTATTATTATTATTATTATTATTATTTATTATTATTATTAGCCATTACTATTGGTTTGTTTATTACACCCAGCATGCGATAGCCCGAGCATTGTAATGTATGCGTATAGCCTATGTGATGAAAATTGCACAACGATGAAAGGACTAAAGGTCAGCCAAGAAGATGTTTTAGTAGAAAAGTAAGTCATAGACCAAGGTCATACGGCAGAGTCAACTTTGTTTTTTTATCCGATTTAGGTCATTCATTGTGCAGGGACTCACGGTAGAGCAAGGGTGAAGAGATTCGATTTGAGAACAATCAGTCCAGCTTTAAACTCACAGGGTCAAAGATCATGGTCACATTGCAAGGTTAACCTAATTATTATTGACCTGAATTAGACCGGACCTTTGCGAGAGTTTAGACTAGGACAGGGACAATGGGTTTCAATTTCAGAGCAATCAGTCAGCAGTCATGGTCACACGACAAGATCGAATTTCAACCCGTTTGTAGCTGTGTGTTCAGGAAATAACTAAATGTGTTTTGAATTGATTTAAAGCGAACATGGTGGAAGGGTTGAGAGTAAGTAGAGCTGTTTTAAGAACAGTAAATCAGAGGTTAAGATAGTATTTCAAGATCAACTAAAGCATTTTCCTCAGATTAAACGAAACCTTGTGGAAAGATTCAGGATAAAGCAAGGATGAAGGGATTCGACTTTCAAAATGGTTCATCAAAGGTCAGTGTGAGGGCTAAGGTCATAAGTTCAACCCTGCGACTAAGGTTACATTCGATGTGGACCAAACTTTATGGAAAGGTAGAAGGTCAGGCAAGGATGAGGAAATTCTGTCTTGAGAACAACAGGTCAGAGGTCAAGGTTACAAGGCACGATCAACTCAGTTTTTCTCCGATTTAAAGGAGGCTTAGAGGAAAGGTTGAGGGTCCGGCATGAAAGATGTAATTTGATTCTGAGAACAATTAGCCGAGGGTCGAGGTCACAGAGCAAAGCCGGATCCTCATCCCTTATATTCTGAGTGTTGCTTCTTGTTGTATAGTAGCTGAGTAAAATTGTCCGGTGGTTGCAAGAATGGAATAATTAAACTGTCCTGGTGCTGAAGCAGTTAAAGAGGAATGAAGGAGGAAGAGCAGGAGAAGGGACGCCGGAGTAATGGATTTAATTTTTGTTTCAATAAGCTGAGTGAAATCGTCTGATGGCAACAGGAACGAAATAGCAATGGCAGGAAGTGAGAGAAGAGGAGGAGGAAGAGGTTCTAACAGATTTTTTTTTTGCTACAAAAGAAGACCTGTTCCATGTCTGTTTTATGAACCAGTGTTTGCATATTGGCTAAATAAATACGTCTGGCAGTAAGGAAAGAAACATAGTAAAGCCATTCCGCGTATGTGAAAGGTTTAAAAAGGGGTGGAGAGGAGGGAGGAAGAAGGTGGAAGAGGAGGAGTTGGAGAGGAAAGGAGAGGAGAAGGGGGGAAAGGAGAGGAAGGTGGGGAAAAGAGGAGAGGCTAGAATAAAGGAGGATGGGAGAAGAAAGTTGAGGACGGGAGGAAGGGAGAAATGGAGGAAGGAAGGAAGGGAGACCTAAAAAAATAAGGTTCAATTACCCATGCTTACACACACACACACACACACACACACACACACACACATACAAAACTATTATAACGTATAAATGATGTTTATTGTGTAAGTAAAATGGTGTGGCGGAAGCAGGAATGAAGTAAACCCTTTCTCATACTGAATGGTGTAAAAAAAAAAAAAAATGAGGAGAGGAGAAGGGAAGGAGGAACAAGAAATTTAAGGTTGAATTCCTTAGCTGGGTAAAATTGTCTGGTGACAGCAAGAATTTAATGCAGTAAAATCGTCCTCGAACTGAAGGGGGTGAAATTAAGGATTGGAGAGGAGAGGAGGAAGGAAACTCTGACAAGGAAAGTTACGATTTAATTGCTCTTATGCTTATGAAAAAACACCGCCATATTTTTTTTTCCAGCATAAAGCGATGTTTATTGTGGCACTTAGGCTTTCCTCGGCTGTGCCATTGCCAAGCCTGATTATTAGCCGTGTTTGTTTTTGTGTTTGCCCAGTGAGTTTTGTGCGTCCGAGTGTGTGTGCTTGTTATTGCCTGTGTGTACATGTATGTATCCGTATGTGTGTATGTACCTAATGTGTGTGTATGTATGTGCGGTATGTATGTATGGAAGTGGTTGTTTGTAATTTGCTGTCTCCAACTATCTGTCTATCTGTCTGTCAATCTGTTTATCTACCTATACGTATTTATTTATTTATTTGATGTTCATGTGGTTATATGTACTGGTATCATGTATATGTGCTGGATGTATGTACAATATATTGTTGTAATTTTCTGTATGCATCTATAACTATCTGTCTGTGTATATGTTTATCTCTTTGTGTTATCTTTATGTCTATATTTAGTTATTCATTTATTTGGTGTTCGTCATCCCCTTCTTGACTGCATGGAATTGGCTTTGATAATTATAATTATACGTTTGGAAGGTGTACCTGTAAGCGGGTGGAGTCAGGATTCCAGGGACTAAATGGCCGGTGACTGAGTGTGTTACCCATTTCATTATCCATGCTGTTCATTAGTTCTTCCACTATCAGTTATTTTTTTCCATTTTCCTACTTTCTGGTCCTCACCTAACCCCAGCTACGAATGGGAAAAGAGACGGAATGATGATGATGATAGTGACGGTGGTGGTGATGGTGGTGGTGGTGATGGTGATTGTGGTGGTGGTTGTGATGGTGATGGTAATGCTGATGAAAATGATGATGATGGTGTTGGTGGTGATGTTGATGGTGATAATGATGATGATGATGATGAATGTTTACGTATTTATGAACTGGTATTTTTTACCATTTTGTACATGTAAACATGTACAGTAGACCTATGTGTGCACAATATCCGATGGCTAATTTCATATTAATGAAGGTAAATTGATGAAGTGCACTGTTAGCATTAATTATCTTTATTACGGTGCCACCTTTACTTGAGTTTGTCCATTCAGTAACAAATTCGTGACGTTGCAGGCTTGTGGGATGTGACTGAGTTGTGGTGTTGAGTTTTAGTATTCTCTCTGTATCCCCTCGCTCAGTACGACGGGTTCCATTTGAGATTGTTCTTACTGCCTTCACACGATTCTATATCAAAACACCACGACAGCAAAGACTTTCAAATGTTAAAATAGAACAGGTTGACGTGGTGGAAAATACAAACATGTTTCCTTCCCTTTCGTACTCTAACTTGGCCTAAAAATGCCATCTCTGACCTTGAACTGTAAGTTGTAACACTGAATTAACACTAGAATATGATACTAGTCAAGAAGTGCTATGTAATGCATGTTGAGCTGTATTATTATCTTTCTGTCACTGAACTGTAGTGTGAAATAAGTTGCACAGTGGACGAAAATCTGGGCTAAGTTAGAGTAAGAAACAGTATGGTTTCATATTTTCTGTTCCTCCCCTCCTTTCATTCTTTTTGGTACAGTGACACCTTACTGTAATTCTTCCATGCAGCCTACAGACGTTGCCATCTTAATTTGTCCCTGCAATCTAGACTTGCATTGGCCACAGATTGTGTGGTGTGATTTCTGAAGAATAAAATCGGTACTTCAGTGTTTTAAGGAGTTACATAGAGAGACAGACAAATGAGGAAGCAAAGGAACGTTGTGGTATTGATGTGGATGTGATTGAAAGTGTCGGTATTGGGGCTCTTGGAGGGTGTGGATTTAGCGCCGTGACATCAGTGCCATACTTTATGATGGGGTTGGCGGCCTTAACAGTTTGGGAAAGACATGTGGCCCTGGGAGGCTGCTGCTGCTTCGTGAGTAGGGTACGCCTGGAGACAGAGAGAGAGAGAGAGAGAGAGAGAGCAATTTATTACTAGGTAAACAAATAGTGACGTAGGTGTATAATCCAGAATCTGAACTGATGCCCATTAGGCGGAAACAAGAACGAAATATATATACTTCACCTGTCGTACTTGTTCATCCTTGAGTATTTACCTGAAGACGTTGTTGCCGATCGTTCTCTTGCATCGCGATTCTTCATTGACCCCATCTTATATCATTCTTGGTTCCATCTCAGGATTTTGTTCAATTAGAGAGATCCTTTTCTATTTCTTAATCCTTCGCTTCTATATTTCTTTCACTTAGGAGAACCCTGCTCATGTCTAACTCCTTCACTTTGAAAATTTTCTCCTAAATTAAGTAATATCGTCCCGGGGGAAGAGGAATAACAGAAGCCATCGTGCTGAACAGTCATCCAGTACTTCACACACAGGGCAATCTGTGTTGGGACATTTTTGTTAATCCGAGGAAATGGTGACATGAAACTTGCGAGATCGAGTTTATCCTGTGAAGCAGTTTGAAATAGTGTCCATGGAGCCCTTGAGGATGATGATGCCTTTCTCTCTCTCTCTCTCGTTACCGTCAGACTGTAGGCTACTCGTTTTACTCTAACTTGGCCTAAAATTGTCATCTTTCCTTCTTCATTGCTGAGTTTTAACAACTAGAATATGATGCGAGTTCCAAAGAATTGCTGCGAGAAGGAAATAGTGTCATGGTATTGTCTTTTTGTGGAACTGTGCGATGTGGGAAATAAGCTGCAAAAGGGCGGAACTTTGGGGCAATTTAAGATGAAGGGAGAATAATTTATATTTATCTGATCGGAGACGTTATTAATAGGAGGTGTTAGGTACGAGTATAGCCTTTATTTACATTTTGACTAGACGAAGCCTCTTCAGAGTTGAACACTCTTTTCTGGTGGTAGCAGGAGTGATAAATACCGTAGTGTCACTGAAGCAATTACTGCAAATAATTTTATACTTTTTATTCAAATGACATATTCAGTATTTTATTCTCTCTGCTTATCGACTGTATTGTGTACCTTCAAAGAGATTTTTAAAACTAGAGAGGTTAGGTGTAGCACTGACCATCCCCAGTGCAATACCTGTAAAACTTAGACTGAATAAAAACGTGTGGTGTTAGTGAAAAGACGGTCTGGAAGCTGCAGTGGGATTGACAGGGTTATGCTTAGTTTGAGAAGTGTTCCCGAAACTGAAATATATCGCCTGGCATTAACGGCGGTGAAGTTACATACACAATGCATGACTGCACTGAACCGTAGCCTAGGATTGCATAGGTAGACAAACCCAGGCCTGTGTTTCCAGTGCCAGTAATCAGAGAAATCATGACAAAATTTGTGATTAATACCTACAGTATACTGGTTTTACACTGTTTTGGCCCATATCTTTGTCCATTTACAGCTTATTTCACGTAGTTCATTGGCAGAAAAGACAATACCGTACTACGCCTCCTCATCCAATCGACAGCACTTCGTCACTTGTTCTAGCGTTAATCTTTTGTTACAACTCAGCAGTTAAGGTGAAGAGAAGGCAATTTTGGGTCAGATCAGTGTAAAAAGAATAAAAGACGATTTTATTAACCGTCTAACTATACAGTACAGACTTTTTTTTTTTTTCATTCGAGCAACCACCAGATGATTATAAGTTAGGAACTTTATTAATGAAGGAATTAATGATAGCGATTATCTAACCCATCCTGTTTCAAAATTTCCCCCAAGCCGAGAAGGGAATAATGTAATGGTTGCAAAAAAATAAAATAAATATGTAATTTAATTTATTGGATATAAATAATTGGATTGAATTGGTTAAGGTTACGAGAGACTTAGGACTGGAGAGGTGGAGAGATTTTTCCAACTGGAGGGGTGGAGAGATTTTTCCAACTGGAGAGCTGGAGAGATTTTTCCAACTAGAGAGTGAGAGAGATTTTTCTAACAGGAGAGGTGGTTAGATAATCCATTTGAAGAGGTGTAAAGGCTTTCCAACTGGAGGGTTGGAGAGATTTTCCCAACTGGAGAGAACTTAATTTAGTTTTCATTAATTTTACTCCCACGCTACTTAAGGTCTCTCACAACTGAATGAGATCGTCTGGCGGTAACAAGAATAAAAGATGCCATCGCCTAGTATTGCTCAGGTAAACAAATTAATCCCCCCCTTTTTTTAATCAATTTGGGGATACGGTGGCATAAACCTGTAATTGCATTTTTACTGCTGGGGTTTTATTTAACGCTTAATATTATTCTAGCCTTGTGGCCGTCACTCACTTCCATTAAAGTTAGCCAGCCATTGGAACTAGAGAGGTTAAATGTAGGCTTTGTAAACCTGTTCACAAGGCCGGGGTCGTGCAAGGAATAGAATCTTTCGTCTCGCGGGTACAAGAATAAAACACGCCATGGCACTGAACTGCAGGCCAATATTGCACAGGCAGACAGATGTGTGTTTGGAATTTCGGTAATTAGGGGCAAGGGTGGCATAAACTTTGGATCATTTGCCTCCTCCGTTCAGGCCGCGGCACCGACCGTCACGGAAAATGAACGAGTTGCTGCTAATGGTTTCGGTCGCTTTGCCTCCCTGACTGAGTGGCCGCCAGAGATGCCAAGATTGTATTCGTATCTTTGTACTCCCAAGCCCTTAGTTTGTGAGTCATTTTGGAACTCTTGGTGAGAGGGAGGCATGTTTGTCTTGGAAGAAATGACACACACACACACACACACACACACACACACACACACACACACACACACACACACACACACACACACACACACACACACACACACACACCAAGCATTGAGGCTCCTGTAACTCACTCTTGAGTCGCTCTTAGATTACATAAAGCCGTCTTGCATTAGCTGGAGTAAAATACTAAAGTCACCCCGATCAGGAAGCGGAAGTAAAAAAGTTTACTGAGAACACAGCAATTTTGGCTGTTTTGGACCCTCAAAAATCGGGTCGAAACAGGTCTGTCTTTGTAGTTACCATAATTCTAGTACCGGTATATGGGTGTAACTCTTCCTGTTATTTTTTGTTTATACTACTGTGAGTTCGTGACCCTTGTTTTGTTCCCTGCCCCTCGTGGCTGAATGTCTTCCATTTCTTAATGCCTATTTGTGAAACCCATAATAAGTGGGATGCGTGCGTGGCTATGTGGAGAAGATGAAGAATACGAGACTGATTAGAAGATTGTATATGAGTGAGGTGCAGGGGGAAAGGAAGAGGGAGAGAGACAGGATGAGATGGAGGGAGAAAGGAAGAATGAAAGACTAAAGATGAGACGTCGAGCTGGAGTGGAGAGATATAATTTATGAGATGAGGGTGAGTTATAAGGCAGCCAAATGGCAAATTAAGACACCTGGGGACGATTTGTTTGTGGCCATCCTTTACGGGATTAAGAAGTTAGGAAATAGATACTGTAGATAGATAGAGTGTTTGGCTGTTCCACCTCACTGCTGAATGTGTTCAGTAACCTGGCATGCAGGATGACTATCTAGGCCAAGATATACAGGGTGGTCCGTATATAGAGCTCCGCAAGAAACTCACCTGATGCTATCCTGTGTGTTGCAGGGACGGCTCAGTCTGCCGATGTGGGCGTGGATATGGCAGTGGGAGTAGGAAATAAATAAATAATACAGGTTAGACATTGATAACGCTGAGTAAACCGTTCCCACAACACACGGGAAAGCACCTGGCGGAGTGCATGAGGAGCGTTATATATGAACCACCCTGTATAGCCGTGGCCTTGTAGTTAAACCTTAAATTTCTGATTGTCATTTGTGAACCCCTGATGAGAGTGAAGCCTGGTTGACCTCTGTGCCTCGCTGCTGACTGCACTCTGTAACGTGGCATGCAGGCTAACTAGATGTAATGCTCGCAACTCTCCAGCCGTCAGAAACTGGGACCTGCCTGAACCATTTCCCTCTTAGATTAAAGGTATGGGGGAACACTGGTGCATTGGTTAGCACATTCAGTGAACAACTATAAGAACCAGATTTACAGTTCTCTCTCTCTCTCTCTCTCGCTCGCTCGCTCGCTAGAGAGAGAAAGAGAGAGAGAGAGAGAGAGAGGGGGGGGAGGGGGTATTACTGAGTGCAGGTGGAATGAGAGTCCAGGTGGGAAAGTTTATGAATTGAGAGAGAGAGAGAGAGAGAGAGAGAGAGAGAGAGAGAGAGAGAGGAGGGGGTATTACTGAGTGCAGGTGGAATGAGAGTCCAGGTTGGAAAGTTTATGAATTAAGAGAGAGAGAGAGAGAGAGAGAGAGAGAGAGAGAGAGGGGTATCACTGAGTGCAGGTGGGAAAGTTTATGAATTGAGAGAGAGAGAGAGAGAGAGAGAGAGCAGGGGGGAGGGGGTATTACTGAGTGCAGGTGGGATATATGAGAGTCCAGGTGGGAAAGTTTATGAATTAAGAGAGAGAGAGAGAGAGAGAGAGAGAGAGAGAGAGAGAGAGAGAGAGAGAGAGAGAGAGAGAGAGAGAGAGAGAGAGAGAGAGATAGGGTACTGCTGAGTGCAGGTGGGATATATGAGAGTGCAAGTGGGAAAGTTTATGAGTTAGGAGAGAGAGAGAGAGGGAGAGAGAGAGAGAATTACTGAGTGCAGGTGAGAGATAATAGAGCCCTGGTAGGAAAGTTTATGAGAGAGAGAGAGAGAGAATTACTGAGTGCAGGTGAGATATACGAGAGCCCGGGTAGGAAAGTTTATGAGAGAGAGAGAGAGAGGTATATAGGATAAACCTGGTGTGAAAGTCAGTGCAGCGGCAGTAGCTTCACGCCCGAGCACCAGCTGGCAGAGGGAGGAGTTGTGGTGGTTGGGAGTAGACGTGGTGGTGGACTTGGGGGGGGGGGAGCTGGGGGGAGTTGAGGGTGAAGTTAGATGGTGGGGAGTAGGGTGGTTGGGGTTTGTGGGGGCGTAATGGGTCAGGAGATGGTGAGTGTAAGGGTGGAATTATTAGCTAGACATTTACAATAATTCAGGTACTTGAGACCTGGACGACGGGTAGTTAGGCCGATGGTGATTATAGAACCACAAGAGGTCTCCTTCAAGCTGACTCTTTCATCTTCAGGCTGTATCGGTGTCAAACTAAATATATAAAGATAAACACTCGTTATTTGTGTGTGTGTGTGTGTGTGTGTGTGTGTGTGTGTGTGTGTGTGTGTGTGTGTGTGTGTGTGTACGGAAGTATTTTGGTGTGCTGGCATGCATAGCGTTAGAGTAGAAATATATTTATGAATATTCAGTATGTCACCGAAATATATATATACGTATAATTTTTTTTTTACTTTTTGCCACGGGAAAATGATTACTCTTAAACTGCAGCTTCAGTTTTCAAATCGTGCACAATATAGTGCCTGACAAAAAAAATGTTTGCCTTTAATAATATTCACATTCTTTTCTGGGATAAACCTGCATGGTGGGTGTGTTCGAATTATTGTTGTATTTTTATTTACCTTGGAGAGTCATGGTACTATTACAGTGGCTGGGCATTCTGTTAATGGCGTGTCATGGTGATACAAAAATATATATACTATATATAATAGGAGTAGAAGCAGAGAAAACCGAGGTGCATATGTTTGTTTATAAACACTGACCAAACAGTTTTAGAAATGATACGGGGTGTGGGTGTAGTGGTGGTGGTGGTGATCGTGCGTGTAGTGGTGGTGGTGGTGATCGTGCGTGTAGTGGTGGTGGTGATTGTGCGTGTAGTAGTGGTGGTGGTGGTGGTGATGGTGGTAGCTAAAATACTTATTGTCTCCCGGAATGATGCTACTATACACTGCCTCTCGACAGTCTACTTGAGAATAAAATTTTTATTCAAAGGGATCGAAAAAGTGCAGTGACAAGAGAAGAAGAAAAATAATTACCTGTAATTAATAAATAACAAACAAGAGAGCATGTGGGATGGGAGGAAACTGAGTTTTGTACCCTTTACTACATGCCACCAGCTACAGACATTCTGTGAATACATTGTGGAATATAATGGTATAGAACTCCGAATCTTACATCTCAAATGCCCTCGTTTCTCAGTTATCTCTAGTTGCTTCTCTTTTCCATCCCTACATATTAAGAATAACATATATAATGTTTTTCTGTTTAATAATCTTTAAATGGAAGCTAGCAACGAAATACACAGTAGGTACAGGCCTACTATAAAGCGACTCTTACTGGAATGGTAATCGCTGCCGCCATTACAGATACAGTATACTGTACTTAGAATTCCTGCGTGGAATGGGAGTACGGTACCACAAGTCCATGGAATTACACATACAGAGAAGAGGTCTGAATGTCAATGTTTTTAGTCTCTAACTCGCCCATTGTTGCTGTGATGCTGATTTTAGTATGAAAAGAATCATTCCCGGTTGTTAAGCATTTTTGTGCAGAATATGCTTGTTTAAGCTATTTCGTTTGACTGATAAGGAAATAAAGGCAGAAAGAAACAGAAGAAGCAGCTTTTGTGGTCCGGTTTCGAGACTCTTAACGAAACTCAGCGGGGCTTTGCGAGTAGATTTGCACTTAATGTAAGTAGCGAAGATCATTGAGTCCGCATACTTATAGCTAGGCTTCTCGAGCTTCTTTGTGCGCGCGCAACTACGGGTATGTTTATGAACAGGATGAACAGGATGCCATTTTGAACGAATGCCATCCCTGCATAGTAATCGATACCTAGATTATTGATTATAAACTCTCTGTAGGGAATGTTATCATTATGCTCTTTTGCCGGATAGGGTGTAGTGTTCTGCTTTAAAAATTACGGAGTTGAAAAATGGTTTAGTTGTACTAGAGAGAGAGAGAGAGAGAGAGAGAGAGAGAGAGAGAGAGAAATATGCACCTCCTCCCCACCTTACACTACTCCACAGGAAGTATCAGAAGGTGTACGCACCAGACGCAAAGACACACAGCTTCCATCTTCACCAATGCAATCCGATCTCTGCACACTTATTTCTCTCTCTTTCCTCCTCCTCCTCCTCCTCCTCCTCCTCCTCCGAGGTTGGCTGCGGGAAGACAGAGTGGTCTGGATACGCACAAAGAAAAACAAAAAAAAATGGAAGCTTAATATTTTCTTGGCATACGAAAATTTTTTTGGAAAAAACTTTAAGACAAACAGTACCTTCATATAATTAACGAGGGTTAAATTTGCAGTTAATCAGCATAGGGAAAGGAAAATGGAAAACTCGTGTGGCTTTCAGACTGAAAAATTTTGGAGCTCGTTCAAAGAAGATGCAGAAAACTGTAGTAATACGTTCAGCGTACGGAGACAAAAATTTACTAAAACGTTCATTCTCTCTCTCTCTCTCTCTCTCTCTCTCTGGGGGGGGTGTATATGTGTGTGTGGGGGGGGGTGGATACAGGTGTGTGTGTTTTTATGTTTATGTATACTAGTACATGTAGTGTGTGCTTGCGAATCTGAATGTGTGGACGTGTGTGTTTATGTATGTCCATGTATGTGTGTGCATGCGTGTGTATATATGCATGTTTACATGTATGTATATACTGTACTCGTGAATATGTAGCTAGTTGTGTGTGTGTGTGTGTGTGTGTGTGTGTGTGTGTGTGTGTGTGTGTGCATGCGCACGCGCATCGTCAGTCTTTAACTGCCTCATTTTCTTTCTTGTTACGTTATTCTGGCCTCTCCGTACACCAAATAATTGCCATTTATTCACTTCAGGCCTAATAGCACCAGGGTTCGAATCCTTGTGCGGGCAGCTGGCGCCACTCGATTCTGGTGTCCATACATCCTTTCTGGGTGGGTAAACTTAGTGCCAAGGGTTAACACTCAGTAACTGCAGAAACCTGGATAATGCAGTGGCCATGTATCACAGAAGAGTGAATGATATCCACCACTGGCTCAAAGGTCTAAGTTTCAGAGCTGAGCACGGTGACTCAGCGATTTATGCCACCTGCCTCTACCTGTACGTTTTAGCACTTCTTTCCAGTTTCCCTAATCCCCATCCTGTACTCGTTTTCCATTCCTTCCCCTTCACTTTATTTTCCTGTCTCATCCATATGCCACTTCTTCCTCTCTCCCCCACTGCCTTTGCCTCTTCTCTTTCCCCTTTCCTCTGCCCCCTTCCGTCATTCCTCTCCGTTCCCTTCCCCGTCATTATCCTCCTGCCTCCCCTTTTCATCTTTCCTTCTTCCTTCTCTCC
Organism: Coenobita brevimanus; assembly: GCF_032717465.1. NCBI lineage: Eukaryota > Metazoa > Arthropoda > Malacostraca > Decapoda > Coenobitidae > Coenobita > Coenobita brevimanus. The sequence continues at coordinate 33,567,428 of NC_136954.1, forward strand.
ACTACCTTTCCTCCATCTCCTTGCCCTCCCCCCTTCCTTCACCTGTGTAGCCGAGAGTGGTTTTCTTTGTACCGACACCCCTTGTTCCTTGCCTTTCCAACTTTCCCTCTCCTACACTTGTCTTCCCTGCCTTCCTCCACTGTACAGGATCTTTCCTTCTCCCCCTCCTTTTCCCTTCTCCTCTCTGTTTTGTAAGTCGTTCGTCTCCCCTTTCTTCTGTTCACCTCCCACTCTTCTGCCTCATTCCCCTCACTCATCTTCCCCCTCCAACATTCGAACATCACTAGCCCTCTTTCCTCCCCAAGCTTCCTCCTTCCCTCTCTTCTTCCCTGCATTTTCCCCTTCCCCTCCTCCTCCTTCTCCAGCTTCCTCTATCTTATCCCTCTCTTTCCTGTCTCACCTTTCCATTCTTTCCTCCTCCTCCTCTCCATCCTCCCCCCCTTTCCTCCCATCCCGTCACCCTCACCCATCTCTCCTTCCACAGCTTCCTCTTCCCCCATTCCATCCTTGCTCCCCCATTCTTTCCTTGCTTTCCCATTTCTCTTTCGTTCCTTCCTCCTTTCCTTTCCCCTGTCTTTCTTTCCCCCTCGTTCTTCCTTCCATTTCATCCTCATCCTTTCCTTTTTAATTTCTTCCTCCTCCCATTTCCTTATCTCTAATTTCTCCCCCATTCCTCTTTCTTTCCTCCGCTCCCTCTCTCCTCTATTCTTTCCATTTTCCTCGCTTTCCTCATTCTTTTCCTCCTCCTCCCTTCCCATTTTTTTCCTTTCTTTCTCCTCCCTTTTCCTTCCACCTCCCTTTCTTCATTTGTTCCTCCGCCCATTCCCACTTTTTCCCTTCCTCCCTCCTCCTCCTTTTCATTTCCTCCTTCCTTTCCCTTTCTTCCTCCTCCATTTCCTGTCTTTCCTTCCTACCACTTCTCCCCTCCTCACTCTCCCACCACCACACTACCACAGTGCACCCCGCGAGTGGTTTTTGCTGTAGAGACGCACATTATCCCCGTCAGTTGTTCAAAGGAGAGCTAATCGTCCGGTTCGTTAGACCACTTTAAGTACGGCCGGGAAAATTTACATGGAAAAGGCTCCTGAGAAGGTGTAATTTTCGAGACGTGGTAATTTTTCTACCCCCTCCCCCCGCAAAAGTTAAAAAATAAAAATGTAAGTTATGTGCGCCTAATTACTGCTTCTTCCTGCTAGGTTATGCTGGCTGGTTTGTTTTTATTTTTTCTCTGTTTACGTATTTTGTGTCTCTGAGTCTTTAGCTGCATATTCCTTTTCTTTTATAGTCGTTAGTCTTTACCTCTACTCTGTTGTCCATAGTCTTTAGGTTTTACTAGTTTTTATACTTTCCTCTTATGTTGTTACGCTGCTTGTTCGGCAGTTTTATTTTCATTATTTTTATTTATTTTCTCCTACATTTTATTTTCATTATTTATTTGTTTATTTTCCCCTCCCACACTTTATTTTCAGTGTTTATATATTTATTTATCTGTTTTCTCCTACATTTTCCATTCCCACCGTTCCACTGGCTGAGTTTGACTTTCGTTTTTCATGTTTTACTTTCTTTTTAATACATACTTCTCGGTTTTCTGGATTGCTTGCTGTGTTTTGAGTTTTTATAATGAACTAGCGTCATCAGCTCTCTTTAACTTACTCATCCTTGGTTTCGTTGGCTGTGTTCATTTTTTGCACCCGCACAAATCAAGCGAGAGCGGTTGCAACAATGGCCCAACCAATCAGCAGAGTCAGAGCAATTAGTAGAGCAGATATAAACGAGTGATATGCAGAGTAAATACCTAAAGAAGAAGTGTTACGTATTCCCCCGAGCAAAAAAACGACCCATTATCCTATTCACACATGTTTTTTGCTTGATTATGTTATTATTCTGACACCAGATTATTTTTTTTATTCTGCCGACAGACTGTTCATTCTTGATACCTTGAGACCAGGTTACTTACGCTGCCGCCAGACAATTTTATTCATTCTGCAGGGAAGTCTCCAAGACAAAATTAGAGTACCGAGTAGCATTCTCGTTGGCAGTGAACGGTTCCTAGCATCATTTTCGTTGCGATTTATTCCGCATAACACACCAAGACATTGTCGTTTATGTTTTTTATGCATTTTTTTACTACTTCGTTTGCCACAGTAACCTATAGCCCTGAGCAAAAGTTCGCTGCCAGTCCTCCTCCAGCACTGTGTCCCGCCTTCCTTAACCCCCATGCTTCCCCAAACTACAGACAGCATCCATCCTTCTCATACTCCTTTATAGCTGATCCATTACAAGTGGAAATGTTGGGTGGGAGAGACACAGGCTACAGCTTGAGTTGTGTATTTTCTCACACGTTTCGGGCTACACAGAACCCAACACAGCTCCTGAAGATGGGTTCTGGGTTGCCCGAAACGTGTGAGAAAATAAAGAGTTCAAGCTGTAACCTGTCTCTCTCCCACCCAACATTTCACACTCCTTTGTTGTGTGCTTCATATTGCTGGCACGTAAAGATCCGTGTTCTCGTCAGGTAAGGAAGCTCACTAGCACCTCTTCATTAGCGATTTATTTTTTGATATGGCTGGTTAATATGGCTTTGTACATAGTTTATGCAGAGTATGGCGACATCAGAAGGATTTATATAACACAGGCGATGGTAGTAAGGCGTAACAAGCTAAAAAAGACTCTTAGGAAAAGGTGTTAGGGAGCTTTTTAAACCGACGAGAACACGGGCTAAAGTCCATGTAGCATCTTCCAAAGTCACAGCCGGTAGAGAGGAGATGAAAGTTATGTAATGAATACAAAATGTTAAGGAGAATGTAGTGTGAAGTATCCTAGAATTCGGCTATTATGTTTGGGCAGGAAATCTTGAAGACAGGCACTTCGCCAAAATGTGCCCCCTCCTCCCCCACCAAATGAATAATAATTGATTAATAATTAAATAAATAATAATAATAATAATAATAATAATAATATAAATAATAATAAAATAATCCTGTCTTTCTCTGCCCTAAATCGATAAAGAGGGTAATTATATTCTTGGTGACGGTAGGCAATTTATTCAGTAGCAGGAAAACCCTCAGAGGTGTAACAAGGCCATTGTACTAAGTCAGGGATCGCAGAGATGGGTTCAGTACTTGACCTTAATATGCTTAATACGGGTCCATATTCCCGTCAGTGCAGGAAGCTTCCTTACATCATTTCCTATGCGATTTATATGTCATTTTTCATTTTACTGCCCTCTTCTGTGTTATGTAAATCTTTCTAATATCTCCATATTCTGGATAAACAACGTACAAAAGGATATTCACCAGCCATATCCAAAAATGAATCGGTAGGGAAGAGATGGTAGGGAGCCTCCTTCGACAAGAATGTGGGCCATTGTCTCCCCTAAAAAATAAATAAAGTAAATAAATAAATAATTAAAATAAGAAACAATGGACACGACTTTTGTTTAATTTCGTCACTAGATAGTTACACTGATAGAAAAAAAAAAACTTTGACATGGATATTAGGGTAGATCAGGGAATCGCTAAGATAGGAGCTTTCCCAATAATCATGTGCTAAGGCTTTCCAGTTTCGCCCCCATAAACAATTATTAAAGAGAATTGGTCACTAAATCCGGATATTGCAAGGCTTTTCATCGGCATCAGCACACGGATATTGCAACGAGGAATTGTGTGTTGCAGATACCTAGTGTCTGTCTGTGTCTTTATTTTCATCAATTTTTTTGTCCAAGGCTGCATCGCGTGAGGGCTCCTGTAGTTGAGAGTCGCAGTGAGGAAAAGTGTAATTGCAGTGGAATGAGGAAAGGTGTGTAACAGGACTTGAGCGTGTATGTCTCTCTGTGTGTCTGCCTGACGTTCTCTCGCCGTGTCTGTCTGCCTGTCATTCTATCTCCCTGTCATTCTGTCGCCCCGTCTGTCTGTCTGTTGCGTGACGCTTTAGGTGAGGGGCAGGGTAGTCAAGTATGGCAATGAGGAAATGTGTTGTTGGACATGAGTATCTGTCTGTCCGTCTGATCCCTGTGTGTACGGTATCTGTCTTTTTGTCTGTCTGACTATCTATCTATCTATCTGTCTGTATTTTGTGTGGTGGTCTTGTTGAGAATCGCAGAGGAAGTGTGTTTTGCAGGATTTGAGTATGTCTGTCAGCCTATCTGTCTGTCAGCCAGTCAGTGGATCTGTCTATTGTCTAACGCTGCATCCTGTGAGAGGTGGCCTGGTTGAGTATCTTAGTAAAGAAATGGGGTCTGTACGGCGTTGAGGAAAGATGTGTTGTAGGAAAACGGGTATTGAAATGGGAAAATAAGTTGACTATTGCAAGGGACACAAATGGCTGTTTTAATAAGAAATGGCTGTTTAAATGAAAAATGGCTGTTTAGATAAGAAATGTCTGTTTAGATAAGAAATGTCTGTTTAGAAAAGAAATGGCTGTTTAGAAAAGAAATGGCTGTTTAGATGAGAAATGGCAGTTTAGGTAAGAAATGGCTGTTTAGATAAGGAATGACTTCAGGTAAGAAATGGCAGTTTAGGTAAGAAATGGCTGTTTAGATAAGAAATGGCTGTTTAGATAAGAAATGGCTGTTTAGATAAGAAATAGCTGTTTAGGTCAGAAATGGCTTTTTAGATAAGAAATAGCTGATTAGGTAAGAAATGGCTGTTTAGATAAGAAATGGTTGTGTATATAAGAAATGGCTGTTTATATGAGAAATGGCTGTTTATATGAAAAATGTCTGTTTATATGAGAAATAGCTGTTTAGATAAGAAATTGATTGTTTAATTAATAAATAGCTGTTTTAATAAGGAGTTACCGGTAGCGGAAGACGAACACTGAACTACTAACGAAATGTGTCTGAGAGAAAGTGGATATTGAAATGGAGAATACGTTTAGCAGAAAATTCGTGCCCAGATTCGCACATGACTTTAGAATTGATTTCGTGTTGTAATTTGCCGTTTATTTTTGCAGGAAGGGCAAGGAAGATGAAGAATTGCAGGAAGGACAAGGAAAATATAGAATTGCAGGAAGGACAAGGATAATATAAAATTGCATGAAGGACAAGGAGAATATAGAATTGCAGGAAGTACAAGGAGAATATAGAATCTTTCTAGGTCACTTGTTATACGTGCAAAATCAGTTATTATTTACTAGAGAAAAATTATATCAAGAAAATAAAAGAGAACGCAGAATATTCCTTGTCTTATATATATTTCATATTGGAAAAAAAAACGTAAAAAGAAAAGTTACGACATGCGTTGATTCGGAAACATGTGGCAGCATCCCGCCCTTGAAAAACGCAAGGCTGAAATGTGGGTCGCAGAAACAGTGCTGAAATTAGAAAATGTGTGTAACGGGAACCAGAGACTGAAATGAAGGCAATTGTTTAGGAGGATACTGATACAGATATGTTAAAATGGTTGAAGCAGAGATGGGCGAGTGAAATAAGTGTGTGTGTGTGTGTGTGTGTGTGTGTGTGTGTGTGTGTGTGTGTGTAGGTGAAGAATGAACAATCAGAATAAGAAAATGTGTGTGTAGGAAAAGAACGAAGTATAAGAATATGTGTACAGGTGAACATAGACCCAGCTCAGGACTAGGAACTTGTGTCTTTTTCAGGGCAAAAGCTGAATTTTCATGTCAGATCTTTGTGATGATGTCCTGGTGTTTTAAAAGGAATTATGGGTAAACCTATTCGAACATCTCATCATTAAGAAGGTATTTCCTGTAATGTATGAGGGTAAACTGATTTCATTGTTTTCGGATTCTGATATTCATTACTCACTGTTTGTTTTCATATAAATGGAAATCTGAAAATGTCATTTTAAGCATATAAATTGCTTAGACACTAATAGTTCTGGTTTATATATACACTCATAAATTCGTCTGTTATGAATATTTAGTAATAATTATCAGATCAGGGCAACGTCAAGAATTTTCAAAGCAAACTCCATCCACCTCCCTCGTTAAATGCCTTCCTGTTCGCTTATGTACCAGAATACTAAGTGAATAAATAAATAAATAAATGAAAATAGGTATCGTGTCTTGAAATGTGAAAATGGGTATTGAAATCATACCGTGACTTTAATAGGTGAAAATTGAAATGAAGAACTTAACACTGAGTTGAAGATACGGGTGTTACTCAGTCGAGTCGAACAATGAAAAAAAAAAAGGTTTAAGTGCGTTCAAGAAAATGGATATTGAAAGACATAAAATCGTTTAGGAAAAGAATTTGATATAGAAAATACGAAACGTACTTAATTGGAGACTTCCTTCCAGCCTTCCTCCTCTCGGCTTCCCTCTCCCACGCCACCCTCCATCCTTTCCTACCCCCATCTTCGCAGACTGGTAACACGCAAGAATAAGCGAAGTATTGCTAAACGAAATATTACATCACATTTGTCACAAGGTTAGTAGTCGCTCAGCTATGGATGTGAAGTTTGGTGGATGAATGATTGAAGAAAAAAAATAATCAGGAAAACTAATACACAACTTTCCCCTTCAGGTCGGTGGCGTAGCTTTCTTTGATCATATTGTCAAAACTGAGTGAACGACAGTGTTGAAGAACCCTTAATCTTTATGAAAATTTCTGAAAATGTGATGACGACAGTACACAATATCAAATTTCTCTTTACCGTTGCTGTCTGCACTCTTTAATGTGGGATGGAGGCTGGTCACATCTAGTAAAATGCAAGTGTTACATAAATGACCGTAAAAAGTATGAGGTATGCTTACACTTTTGCGCATTAAGTAAAAAAAAAAAATAGGTTTCTTATTACTTAAGTGGTGCTCTCTCCTGACAATATTATATCCAGCTTCTGAGAGAGTTTCCGAAATAGGAATGTTAGATAGTTCTTTCATTTACCCATTAACTTGTTTTCTTTGTGTCCGACTCTGGGCATAGGCTTAACAGCCCGTTCCCTGAGGTCCAGCAGAACTCTTCCTGGCTTCATCTACAAATGTCACCACTTCGGCGCTAACACCCACCGTCCTTATATTTAATTAATGCTAGGAAGTCTCATACAAGACTTCTGTATTGGTATTAGTGAGGGTGTTTTTATGACATTACAGCTTGTCTTATAGTAGATCAGTAAACTCTACTTTAACGAAATTAAAGCCCCCAAACTATTCCCTGTCCCAGCCGGAATTCGAACCTGAGTCCATTGTGAATGGAGGCCACCTCTCTAGCTCCTTGGTCACCGCCTCCCGCAAATCTCCTTAAAGCTCAATAAAACCGTCTGGAGGAAGCAAGAAAGACATATATGAAGAAACTGTCACTAAAATGCAAGGGTTGAGCTGAAGAAAGTTTGTAAATATAGGTCAAGTGTGTACGCCTCACGTCTCCCTGAAGTTACACAGTTTTCCCTCTGATAAAGTTTTCTGTGTCTTTTAATTAGGGTTATAACTCCTGCTCTCTCTCTCTCTCTCTCTCTCTCTCTCTCTCTCTCCTGATAAAGTTTTGTGTCTTTTAATTAGGGTTATAACTCCTGCTGTGTGTGTGTGTGTGTGTGTGTGTGTGTGTGTGTGTGTGTGTGTGTGTGAAATACAATACATATAGCTCCAGGTCCATCTACACAATCCTAGCGTCGCTACTTACTATTCCAACTTACTATTCCAGTGATTGTAGGACGAGTGATTGTGTAGAATAACCCGTGGACGCGTGACGGGTACTCAGTGGACTTTGGACGGGATGACGACCTAGTGTACTAGGGACAAATCAAAACGATAGTGGGCCGAGGGACAGGGAAACACAAGAGCTGTTTTCGTGGGCTTACTTTGGCCGATAATTGTGTCCATCAATATACTGGTCAGGATATTGAGTTATCACCCACGAGGATCCATCTGTCTGTCTGGACGCCCGGGAAATGGACGGGCAAATTGTTTTCCTCCAAGATAGGAAAGGTTGGGGCACCAGAAGTACGTGCAGCCGCCATCAAAAGTCCTGTCGCAGCTCTTGTTTTCCTCCCCGTGGTTTGCGACAGTGTGGTGAATCCGCAGTAACTGACACTAATGGATTTATTTTGCTATAGATATTTACCTTTAGGTCGGTTTCATTAGTGTCGACTGCTGAGGATTCTCCACACTAACTGTTGCAGACCGTGGAGAGAGAGAGAGAGAGAGAGAGAGAGAGAGGGAGAGAGAGAGAGAGGCGACAGGACTTTTGATGGTCGCTATACACACGTCCTCGTTTGACTACATGTACACTGATTATACATACAAATATCGATATGTTGTCTGCTTACCTATACACACACACACACACACACACACACACACACACACACACACACACACACACACACACACACACACACACACACACACACACACATTCTCTCTCTCTCTCTCTCTCTCTCTGTACTGTGCCAGTATTTAGTATGCCTTTTTGAAAGTTAATTGTGTATATCTTGTCTCATGTAACAAAGGAAGCTGCTCAACACCTTATCACCTTTTCTTATCACACCATAATCTTCTCGTGTGTCATGTATATCACTTTATTACCAACGTAGTTTTAGATCCAATCTGTAGAATAAATCGCAAGGGAGGAGGCGCTAGGAAACCACGCAAACGTACCAGACGTGAGATACTCAAGCTTACGATCGTCTTGTCGTACTTAAGATTTGTTTTCGCTGGAAGGACAAGGAAGGAAGATGCAGAATGTTTCCAAGACCCGTATTCTCGTTGGTTAAGGAAGCTCCCTAATACCTTTTCCTTAGCGATTTATTTTGCTTATAACACCATGCAGTCCTATTCTTTGTTACTTAAGTCATTCTAATATCACCATACACTGCATATAAATCGTACAAAATGATATTAACTAGCCTTATCCAAAACTTTATCGGTAAGGAAGAGGTGTCAAGAAGCTTCCTTAACTAGCGAGCATACGGGTCTGGGTGTGTGGAATATGTTTATTTTATCCTCGTTACAGCCAAGTCATGTTTTATTCCACAGAGTAAAGGATTTTTAATTGTACAGATAGTGAATGTCTTAACCCATCCATTTCGAACTGTCTCGCCAAGTCTTATTAAAATCGTTCAGAGGCAGCAAGAATAAATTAAGTAAACCAAAATAATATGGTGATGGTGTGGTGGGGGGCCACGGCAGGATTTATAGGCTACTGGTGCTGGTGCAATGTGTGTATTGTTGTTAGTACCACCAGATTCTATGCCATTTCATAGGGACCTTGTGTAGTGATGGGGAGAGTGAGAACCCGTATTCTCATCGGTTAATGGAGCTCTCAAACACCTTTTCCTAAACGAATTATGTTGGTTATTACACATTACTGTCCTACTTTGCTATATACTGTAAATCTTGCTAACATCGCCATACTCTGCATAAGCAAAGTACAAAAGGATATTAACCGGTCATATCATAAAATAAGTCGCCAAGGAAGAGGTGCTAGGGAGCCTCCTTAGCCTACGAGAATGCAGGCCTATATAACTTACCTATTACCTCTCTAGTGGCAACAACTCTAAACTAAATAATCATCGTCTGGCTGTGTTCAAGCAGAAATTGTAATAACACGGAAGAGGGCAGTAAGGTGTAATGTACAAAATAAAACGCTTAGGAAAAGATGTTAGGCAACTTCCTCAACCCTCCACAGCCTGTCAGTCGTATTCAGTTTGTCACACCTCCTTCGTTAAACTTTCTTAATCGCATTTATATTTACATCCGCGCTCGGAAAGAGGTAAAGAATGTTATAGTTTGTGTGTGTGTGTGTGTGTGTGTGTGTGTGTGTGTGTGTGTGTGTGTGTGTGTGTGTGTATGTGTGGTGAGGGATACTTGTCCCATCACTTCCGTTGCAGCACCAGATGACACACTCACTCCCAACTTGGGCCAGATATCATGTAGTAATCTTACTTAATTCTTATAGTAATTTTCTTTCATTCTTTCAGTACATTTTTATTGCATTCTTGGTTCCGACAAATCGCGAGATGATATTCCTGCCACGGCACCTCCAGACGTTGCTACATTTTAGGAGAAACCCAGAGCAGTGAAACACGTAGCACCGAAACTCATAGCAGTGAAATCCATAATAGTGAAAACCATAGTGAAAACCATAGATGTGAAGCCCATAGCAGTGAAAAGCATAGCAGTGAAACCTATAGCAGTGAAACCCAAAGCAATAACCCCATGGCGGTGAAACCCATATAAGTGAAATTGCTCCGGGAAATCTTGGAATATGGGTCACGTTGAGAATTTATAGGTCACAGGTGCTGGGGTGGAATGTGTGTTGACCTGGCCTGGCTGGCGACTCACCTTCCCGCCATCACCTGGCCTCGTATTCTCGTTGATTGAGGAAGCTTCCTAACACCTCTTGCTCAGCTATTTATCTTTAGGATATGTATAGTTAATATCCATTCGTGCGTTATTTATGCAGGGTATGTCGATAGTGTAAGGATTTATAGAACAGATGAGGACAGTAAGGTAAAATAAACAAAACAAATCGCTTAGGAATTGGTGTTATGGAGCTTCCACAACCACTTATGATGCTAACTAGGTTCTCTTTATTACAAGATTTATTTGTCATAGCTCCTTTGTTTTCATCCAACAGATTCGTAACCCCATTTCAGTTGGATAAATTTGACTCGTAATCAAGGAGACTCATTTCTGCCTCATATATAAGGCATGCAGCCACGAATTAGTGTTAAGGTGAAGTTGACCCAGTTCCGTCAGATAACAAACCAACTATAGTGATTTCTACGTTAATCTTCCCGTCTGCTATAATAATTAAGAGATAATGTCGATAAAATAATATGTACAGTAGAAGGCATGTAAAAGATACTTAAGTGAAACAATAAAAACTCCACCAGATTATGTCTGTAAAGTAATATAGAAGGCATGTAAGAAAATACTAAAGTGTGACAGGATAAAACCTCACTATAAATAAGAGTTAAAGAGCTAACTTAGTGGACGAGAAAACTACCCACGATGACGCTCTCAGTTTCACGTAAGATCCGACCCCTTGTAGTAATTCTCAATAAATATTTCGGAACATTTATGTATTTATTTGTTTATTCTTTTTTTTTTTTTTTTTTTTTTAGCTGCCGTCAGACTAATGTTTGAAATCGACGGACAGCTACACTACCACCGAGTCCACCGATCTATATATATAGTTTTTGCAACTTAGGATTCACCCAGTGCATTATTTCAGCCCCGTTAATCGGTTACACGTTGCTATAGCTATTCTTGCTTATGCCATTATTTTTTTTTTTTTTCTGGGGGGGAGGCAAATGAGAACTCGTGGGTAGAGAAGAAATTAATGATGACTAAATCTAATCTCTCCAGTAAAAAAAAAAAATGGGGGTTAATAAAAACTATTTGGAGGTATGAAGAAAAAAAAAATGAGGTCACCCAAGGGAAGAGGTTAAGGGAAGGTCGTGATCGTGGCTGAAGGGACACATGGAGGATTTATCGGCTGTTGGTGCTGGAGGGGAATGTGTGTGACCTGACCTGACCTGACCTGGCTGCCTCTCCCATCACCTTCCAGCAGCTGATGGCACATTCAAGGCCTGTATTCTCATGAGACTGGGACGGCCACAAGCACCCCATTTTGTCCTGTATTTTAGGTATTTCACCTTCGTTGCTCTGGCATATACGTTGATATATTTCTTTTCTTAATATAAACGGAATTCCGTTTATTTGGGAGTCTTACAAAAGTACCGTAGTTCGGATTGGTTGTCTCTTGATGATGTGTGTTCAGCCGCCTAAAGGTTGAGAACTTGTCTGATTTTGATCCTTTAGAGGACATGAGATCATAGGGTTATTACATTCTGCCCACTGATGTTATTATTATTATTATTATTATTATTATTATTATTATTATTATTTTATTATTGTTTAGCATAGGGAAATTCTAGACATCTTAAATGATAACATACCGTATGCAGGACTAGACTAACAATGAAGAGTGTTGGGGAAGCTGGTAAGGCCATGAGAATACCGTCCCCTATGTCATGACGGGAGATGAAACCGATAGCCCGTAAATCTTGTGAAATAGACCTGCCCTAAGTTCCCACTCTCCATCACGACTCTCTCTCTCTCTCTCTCTCTCTCTCTCTCTCTCTCTCTCTCTCACACACACACACACACACACACACACACACACACACACACACACACACACACACACACACACACACACACACACACACACACACACACACACACACACACACACACACACAGAGTTCATGCGACTCTGAAGGAAACTGCACGGTGGAAAAGATGGGAGTTTTGTAGTTGTGTCGGGGCAAAGCATCGTCGTGCCAGATGACACAAATTCCAGGCGTGTCATGTGGGTCTTGGGGCAGTGTTGTGGTGGGCCGAGGACACGTAGTAATACTGTACCATGCTTCAACGATGTAGTTTGTACAGTGCACTGTAGTACTCACTCTTTTGATACCGACATAGTGTGTACAGGCACTTAGCGGCCCTATAGGGCTGCTAAGTGCTTGCTCCTGCCCAAGGCACTATAGGGCTTCGTCCCCGATTTTAACTCTTAAATAGTTAAATGTATGTTCACATACACCAAGCTTGACATGGACCTGCTATGGCATACCGGGCATACCCGTGCGAAATTTCAGCTCATTCCACCCAGAAGTATGACCTGTATGAGGGTTTCCAATGTCTGGCGAAAAATCGGCATAAAACTGTTCGGGTCGCACGCAGTTGTCTGCACGCAGTTATGATTTACACCATCGCTGTCTGCTTGTCGTTCCGCGTCTCTTGATGTATCGCACGTCGATATCCGAGAGGGTCAAATGTGGACAGACACACGCATGCTGTAAAATTGGTAGATATGATCAGGTAATATAAATGTGCCATATTTAGAGTTAAAATAGTGAAGAAAGTGAGTATTATTCAAATGCAAGACAATATGCAATACAGTATACAGAAACAGACTAGCAAAACAATATAGTATAAATACTAGAAAAGCCAAGCCGTTTTTTGTCATACCTTGGGCTAATGTTAAGTTCAAATGTCTGGTATAATGCATTTTACTTCAGTCTTTTGACTGCGGCGGTTTTTTGTAAGCTGAGAAAAATGTTCGCCATAAGTTCGAGTATGATACAAGTTCTAAAGACAATAATTGTAGTAGTCTGTAACATTTTAAGGCCATAGGTCTCTCTTGAACTTAGTTAAATCGTCTGTCGTGATTCAGAATATAAATTCATAATTTATATTTCACAGTCAGAGAGTTAAAATCACGAAAGAACACGGATAATCCAGCGGGACTTATCAGCTCCCCGGCACTTGTGACAGACTCCTGATGCCGCCACTACCCATATACCCATGTATCTTTCCGTCCTTTCATCCATCCGCCCATTTTTTAAATATATTTCTCTGTCTGTCCACCCATCCATCTGTCCATTTATGTCTGTTTTTACTACTACCCACAAATCCATATCTATTTGCCAGTCATTCCGGCCAAAACTCAGACTTACCTGTACCCATTCATACCCTAAGTAATTAAAAGTTACCAGTACTAGGCTGAAATTTTACAATGCCCTAAATATCTTTAAAAAAAAGACCCCGTTCCGAAACCATCCCACAAATGTCAACCTTCTCTACACATGGCCAAAAGTTGAACATCATATTCTCAAAGTATCAAAGCTTATTTAACCAAAAATAAATAAATAATTAAATAAATAAATGAGTAAATACCTGTCAATATCGAGGATCATGTGACAGCAAAACTGAAGGATGCCGACCCACTTTCGAAACCAGCCCACATTTTTCAATCTCCTCTACCTCTCTACCCCTCTTCTCCAAATCATCCTCGGTGTTCCCCTTCCCTTCCTCTCTGTACTTCTTTCACATACGATGTCCAAGTCAGCCTCTCATTCTCCAACCCCTCCAATGACCAAACTATCACAGAGTTTTTCTCCTAATGTTTTCTAGCACATCTACATCAGCACCACGATACTCCAGTTCCTCGTTTCAAAATTTATCAAACATGAATTTTTAGGAAACCCAGCTACTGTATCTGGCTTCGTACATCCCCGGCAATACTGAGGGGCACTGACACCATTCTGAAACTAAGCCATCAGATATCAGTCTCCCCCACACAGTCTCAAAGGCTGCATTCCAAATTCCCCAAATTCTGTAACGCCTAACCTACCAACTAACGACACAGTACGGTACACGTCCCTGGGTACGGGCGCCGGGCTGGCTGACGTAAGATAATCGATCCCTCGGTATTCAGTAACAGTGTTTCTAGCCCGGCAAAATACAAGACAACATTGATCCCTTAACACTATGGGGTCCCTCCACGGCTGAATAACATCGTTTTTTTTTTTTTTTTTTTTTTTTATGCGAGGAAGAAGGAACCAAAGACCATGAGCCCGCAGTAACAGTTCCCTCCAAGAGAAAAACAAAATACAATAGAGAGCCAAATTCAAGATCCGATCATTTTGAGATGCCTGGACACACTACGTTTGAAAGACTGGAGATCATAGGCAGCAGGAAATACAGACAGAGGGAGACAGTTCCAGAGCTGACCTGTTGCATAAATGAAAGACTGGGAGTAACGGTTAACTCTTGCATTAGAGAGCTGGACAGATAAGGGATGAGAGTTTGCTGCCAGACGGGTGCTACGCGCCCGTCGTAGAGGTGGAGGAATGCAAGCAGACAGTTCAGAGGAGCAGTGACCATTAAAGTAGCGATAGAAAAGAGATAAAGATGCAACAGTGCGGCGAAGAGACAGAGGTTGAAGGGAGTCAGTAAGAGGAGGAGAGTTAATGAGACGAAAAGCCTTTGACTCCACCCTATTGAGAAGAGCTGTATGTGGGGGAGCCTCCCCATACATGAGAGTTGTACTCCACACAGGGGCGGATAAAACCCCTGTATAGAGTCAACAATTGTGCAGGGGTAAAGAAGGAACGGAGTCAGCTTAGCACACCCAATCGCTTGGAAGCAGATTTTACAAGAGATGTAATATGATCTTTCCAAGATAAGTCCCGAGTAAATGAAACCCCAAGCATGTTCAAGGATGATGCAGGATTAAGCTGAATATTATTAAACATTAGTGGGTATACCTGTGGAAGATTTTGTCGGGTTGATAGGTGTAAGAACTGAGTCTTAGATGCATTAAAGACAACCATATTATTTTTACCCCAGTCAGAGATATGAGCCAAATCAGACATTAGGTGTGCCATAGCCTCATCCCTTGTTTGTTGAAGTAACTATTGAGATGGGCGTTGCGGGAACCGAATGGAAAGGTGAAGGGTGGAGTCATCAGCGTATGAGTGGATAGGGTTAGATGTACAGCTTAGAAGATCATTGATGAATAAAAGGAAGAGAGTTGGTGATAGGACAGAGCCCTGAGGAACACTACTGTTGATAGATCTAGGAGAAGAACGATGGCCGTCTACAACAGCGGCTATAGAACGACCAGAAAGGAAGCTAGCGATGAAGGCACAGATAGAAGGATAGAAACCGTAGGAGGGCAGTTTGGAAATTAAAGATTTATGCCAGACTCGATCGAAAGCCTTTGAGATGTCAAATGCAATGGCAAAGTTTTCGCCAAAGTCCCGAAAGGAGGATGACCAGGAGTCTGAAAGGTAGGTGAGAAGATCGCCAGTGGAGCGTCCCTGACGGAACCCATACTGACGATCGGAAAGAAGGTTGTGATAGGAAAGATGTCTTAAAATTTTTCTATTAAGAATTGACTCGAAAACTTTTGAAATACAGGACGTTAAAGCAATTGGACGATAGTTTCCTGTTAACCAGAATAAAATGTATAAGGTATTAGTGGTGACATTTCAGAAATTGTTCTGTGATTACCATGTGTTAACCAGAATTAAATAACAAAGCAAGCCTTCGTGGTAAAGGGATTAAAGTACCTGCCAAGGAAGACAAAGTTGCCTGACGGGACTACGAATACATAAAAAGTAATGGTATTGAAAACGTAATTGGCACTGTTCCTCTCCCCTTAAATGCAAATAATTTTTCCTTAGCAGAACAAAATGGTCTGGCGTTGGCAAGAATGGAATGTAACATGCGGCATCCCACTGCAAAGATTATTATTATTATTATTATTATTATTATTATTATTATTATTATTATTATTATTTCCCGATCTTTGCAGCGTTACTTTTAGGCTTGTAATCTCGTCGGTTAAGGAAGTTCTCTAACACTTCGTCCTAAGTGAATTATTCTGATCTTACTGTCCTCGTCTGTGCCATTTAAATAATTCAGATATCACCTTACTGTTCATAAGTAACATACGGATTGATATTAAGTATTAAAAAGAAGAGGTGCTAGGAAGATTCTTTAACCGACGAGAATATGGACCTTAGTTTCTCCACCTCCAGTCTACCCCAGACACTCTCCTGAAGAATTCCTTACTGCAGCTGCTACCACTACTGGGGAAACAGCCTGACCGACCCAACTATTTGGCTGAGTTTGATGGAGGTGGTGGTGGTGCTGTGTGGCCGAGACACGCATATAGATGAGGCAAGCTGACCTGTCCTGTCCTGTCCTGTCCATGCTTTGTCTGTCCCTGTCTTCCCTGTGTGCCTTACCTCTCTTTATCGTACTTCTTTCATCTCCTGTCCGTATCCCCTCTCCTATCCTCTCTTTACGCAGCCTCACTCTGCTTAGCATGTCCCTCCCTTGACCTGTCTTGACTGTGCCTGTCCCCACCTTGTCTGTCTCCTTTTTGTCTCCATCTCGTCTGTCTATGTAGATGATCCATTGCGACAAATGGAAATGTTGGGTGGGAGAGAGACAGGTCAGAGCTTGAATTCGGGTTTTCTGTAACGTTTCGGGCTACATACACAGAACCCATCCTCAGAGAGTTTGAACAAGTGATAGAGCCGAGACATTTATACCCCAGGAAATTTCGTCCCCCTTCTCGTGTCGCCGATCAGGCTAGGACAGGAGAAAGGGGAGGAAATTTCCATGTTATAAATGCCTCGGCTCTGTCACTTGCTGCTCAAACTCGCTGAAGATTGGTTCTGTGTAACTTGAAACGTTAAAAAAAACAATAAAGAATTCAAGCTCTGACTAATCTCTCTCTCCCACCCAAGATTTCGTCTTTCTGTCTCTGTCTTCAACTTGTCTGTCCTCTCTGCCTATCTAACCTGTCTCTCAGTCCCACTCAAGATTTCGTCTGTATCTCTTTGTCTCTTGTCGGTCTCTTTGTCCCTCTCCTCTCTGTCTCCAACTTGTCTGTCCGTCTCTGTTGTCACCTTGTTTGTCTCCTCTTTTTCTGTTCCCACCTTGTCTGTCTCCTCTTCGTCTCTTCCCATTTTTCTGCCCCACATTCTCCCTACATTACCTGTCCCCACTATGTCTGTCTACCTTGTTTTATCCGTTTTCTTCCCTTATTATCGTGACATGTACCCGACCCCTTGCACCTGTACGCACTTGTATCTATACCCACCATTACCTGTGCTTGTATCCACCTGTATCCGTACAGTACAGTGTACCCACCTGTGCCTGTACCGGTACCAGAACCCACATGTACTCACCTGTACCTGTAATACTAGGGTCTGGACGCTGGTCAGACCCCGGAGCCTCATTTCCTCTCGTCTATCACATATTTGAGGCAAGTGTGGCTGCACACTTAGATATTCAGGCCTGAAACTGTCACAGAGGAGGTTTTCGGTGGTATAAAATGCTGCCGGGGATTAAGACTTTGTCCTGCGCATAAAGTTTAATGTTCTTGATTACACTGGCCTCGTCTCAGGCCCCTGGTACCCCGTTAGCATAACACGAGATCGGGGTCCATATTCTGGCAGAGTAAGGAAGCTCTCAAACACCTCTACCTTAGCGATTTATATTTGACTATAGCCGGTTATTATTCTTTTGTTCGTTATTTATGCAGAGTGTGGCGATATTTGGATGATTTATTATATAACAGAGAACAAGACAGTCAGGTGTATTAAGCAAAATGAATTGCGAAGGAATAGGTGTTAGGGAGCTTCCTTAACCGACGAGACTACGGGCCTGGGTGTTAACATATTCTTTCTTTTCTTTTTTTAATGAGTAGGCAGGAAACACAAACAGGAAATGGCAGAAACAGAAATATCAATAGAACCAGTGGCCGTCCTTTGTTGGTCCTCCCGGTATGTTGACGTTTTGTTTATTTTCTTTGTTTTGCCAAATGATTTTATTGAGATTAGTGGGACTCCATTGCTGTGAAAAGGTTGATCAAAAATATATCCGTCTACAGTTTGTAAAATTTCTCGTACCGGGTATGCATATTTAGCCCCCTGGGGGTAGGGTTTTTTTTTTCAAGAATACTCCTCCCAGTATCCCTGCTTGTCGTAAAAGGCGACTAAAAGGGTTGGCGGAGGGTTAGTGCCCCTCCCCGGAAAACAACTAACTAAAAAAACAAACAATAAGCCTCGGACAAGGACTGACCAAACGATGACGACCAAGGACCAGACAAAGGACATGGTTATCGGAACGTGAAATGTAAGGGGAGCGAATGATGAGGTGAAAGAGAGAGAGATTGTCCAGGTGCTTGAGGGTGTGAAGGTGGATGTATGTGGAATAACTGAAACAAAATGGGGAGGAGAAAGTGTGAGAATGGGAGTATGGATGGCGTATATGTGCAGGAGTAGGTGAGAATGAGAGGGCAAAGGAAGGAGTATGTATAGTTGTGAGTAAAAGATGGAAGAAGAGCATAAGACAGTATGGATCAGTTGGGTCAAGGATTGTGTGGGTAAAGTTGAAAGTTGGAATACAAATGTGGGCGATTGTGTGTGTGTGTATGCGCCAACGCAAGATCGTGCAAGCAGAGTGAGAGAAGAGTTCCGGACAAATGTAGAAGTGTGCATGGAAAAATTTGGAAGGAATGAGAGAGTGATATGAATGGTAAAGTTGGGAATGTGAAGGTGGATGGAATAGTTGGTGAGTGGGGTGTGCCTGCTGAGATAGATGAGAATGAGAGTGCGTTAGTGGACATTTGTGCTGGGAGGGGGTTGGTGATAGCCAATACCCTCTTCAGGCATAAAATGATCCACAGGTATACATGGTGAGTAATGAGAAGGGTGGGTGGTGAACTGAATGAAAGGAAGGCAATGATTGATTATGTGTGTGTGGATGAAAGGATGCGAAGATGTGTAATGGATCCAAGAGTTTATAGAGGTTGGGGGAGTGGACTTTCTGACCACTACTTGGTGGTGGCCAGAATTAGAATTCAAGTAAGATGGAGGAATAGAAGAAGAGAAAGACGAGAGGAAGGAGTAGTTGCAAGGAGAGTGGAAAGGTTACAAGAGGATGAGAAAAAGGCAGAGTATAAGAGAGAAGTGGAGGAACGATTGGGCAAATATGAATTGGAGCAGATGGGAGACGTGGAAGGTGTGTGTTGGCATTTACAGAAGAAATATGTGCAGCATGTGATGTGGTGTGTGGAAGGAAGAGAAGACGGAGGGGGGTGCAAGGAACAGCGTGGTGGACTGAAGAGGTGAAACAGGCTGTGGCACAAAAGAAGAAAGCATACAATGAATGGATGAGAAATAGGGGCATGGAAGAAGTTGAGAGGCGGAAGAGAGAGTTATATGTAGAAAGAAAGAGAGAGGTGAAAATATTAGTAAGAGAGAGTAAGAAGAGAGTGGATGAGGAATTTGGAAGGAATTTGAGTGTAAAGTGGACAGATGGTAAGAAAATGTTCTGGAAAGAGGTGAAAAGAGTAAGACAGGGTGGAAGTGAAGTTAGCAGGGGAGTGAAAGATAAAAATGGTAGATTACTAGTGGAGAAGGGAGAAAAAGTGAGCAGATGGAGAGAACACTTTAAGGAATTGTTGAACGTAGAGGATGGAAGTAATGCGAGTATAAGTGGCTGAGGAATGGCTGGGAGAAGGAGGGAGGTGAGAAGACAGGAAGAAATCAGTAGGATAGAAGTTGTGGAAGCAATGAAGAAAGTTAAATCGGGGAAAGCCCCAGGAATTGATGGAGTGTGTGGTGAAATGCTGAAGCATGGGGGAGAGATAGTAGTAGAATGGATGTGGAAGATGTGCAGATTGGCCTGGGAGGAAGGTAGAGTCCCGGAGGATTGGAAGTCAGGTATAATTATTCCCTTGTACAAAGGAAAAGGGGAAAAAGAAGTGTGTGGTAATCATAGGGGCATTTGTCTTCTTAGTATAATCGGAAAAGTGTATGGTAGGATACTTATTGACAGAGTTAGAGAAAGAACGGAGAAATTAGTTGGAGAAGAACAGGAACCCTTTAGGAAGGGAAGAGGTTGTGTAGATCAGATATTCATTCTTAGATCTTTAGTGGAAAAGTTTCTAGAGAAGGGAAAGAGGTTGTATGCGGCTTTCGTGGATTTGGAGAAAGCATATGACAGGGTGGATAGACAAGGATTGTGGAAAGTGTTAAGAATATATGGAGTAGATGGGAAGTTGTTGAATGCTGTGAAGAGTATGTACGATGGTGCGAAGGCTGCAGTGCGTGTAGATGGTGAGCTAAGTGAATTTTTCTCTTTAAAAATTGGGTTGAAACAGGGATGTGTCATGTCTCCATGGTTGTTCAATCTGTACATGGATGGGGTAATAAAAGAGGTACAGGGTAGGGAGGTGGATGTTGGAGTGGCCCTGGTGAGAGAGGATAGTGTTTGGAAACTCCCTGTACTGTTGTTTGCAGATGATACTGTATTGTTGAGTGAAGACGAAGGGGAGCTGCAAGGCTTGGTGGATGAGTTTGGGAGAGTGTGTAAGAAACGGAATCTAAAGGTGAATGTAGGGAAGACTAAAGTGATGGTCTTTGAGAGAGGTGAAGTCAGTGAATGTACAGCGAGGTTGGATGGTGAGGAATTGGAAAATGTGAGTACATTTAAGTACTTGGGTAGTGTGATGAGTAAGGATGGAGGTTTGGAGGGTGAAGTGCTTGAAAGGGTACAGTAGTGAAGAAAGGTTGCTGGTTCTTTGAAAGCAGTGATAAGAAACAGGGAAGTGAGCATGGAAGTGAAAAAGTTACTACATGACAGTATTGTGATACCAACTCTAACGTACGGAAGTGAAGCTTGGACGTTGTTGGAAGGACACAAGACAAGAGTGAGAGCAGTGGAAATGAGTTATTTAAGAGGAGCCTGTGGAGTCACATGGAGAGACAGGCTGACGAATGAGGATATAAAGGAACGTTGTGGTGTTGATGTGGATGTGATAGGAAGCATTATGAGGAACACACTGAGGTGGTTTGGCGATGTGGAGAGGATGGAGGGTGAAAGACTGACGAAGAGAGTGTATGTGAGTGAGGTGGAGGGGGGAAAAGGGAGGGGGAGGCCGAGGATGAGATGGAGGGATGGGGTGGAGAGGTATATGAGAGAGGGGGGTGTGAGTTGGGAGCAGGGCAATGAAATGGCGGGGGACAGGGCGACTTGGAGGCGATTTGTTTGTGGCCACCCCAAACGGGATTGAGGCGTCTGACAATAGATAGATAGATAGATAGATATTTAGCCGTCCAGAGACTTAGCAAAGAAAAGAAACGACACGATTACGTAGCAGTGGTGGCATTAGTAGTAGTAGTAGTAGTTGTTGTTGTTGTTGTTGTTATAGCTTGAAATTCATCTGAAAATTGAACACGGTGAACTGCAGACTGAAACTGTCCATCTCCACCAGTCCACTGTCCTACTGTCGGAGGATAGGGAGGGAGTTGAGGGACGTTTGTATAACAGGGAAGAGGAGCCACTGGGTTATATCAGTGCCACCACGTGAAGGCGTCTCTCCGTCACCACGGTATTGGAGTGACACTGTTAATCAGACGCTCATGGTTCCGCTAAAGACCCAGGAAAGCATCAAAGTAGTCTTTTGATGGTTCATTGCGTTTTGCCTTACTCCACCCAGTGCTTATTTTCCTCTTCCATTTCCTCATTTGAAATAGGACTTGAAATGGTGAATACTGATGTGGTGTTGATGCTGGTGGTGTGGTTTGTTGTGGTGATGCTGGTGAGTGTGATTGTGGTGGCGGTGATCATGGTTAGTGTGATAGTGATGGTGATGATGGTGAGTGTGATAGTGGTGGTGATGGTGGTGAATGTGATAGTGGTGGTGGTGATGGTGTGTAGTTTGTTTGTGTGATGTAGTGAGTATGGTGGTGGTGATGGTGGTGGTGCAGCTGTGTCGAAGGAGGTAGTGGCAGTGGTTGTGATGATGTTGTAGGCTTTAGTGTAAGAGTGATGATAAAGTGTTTGTTGGTATGGTGGTGATGGTAGTGTTGACTTCACCACTATGCATCCCACGGCCACTTACCCACCGTCATTCCCCTTGTGATGAGGCGATATCCTTCACGTTGGTTAGTCCTTAAGTTTTTTACCTCCTTCAATCCAGTGACGTCCTTCAGTATATTCCTACTGCCTCTTGACGATACTTTTAAGCTTAGAATACCTCGACCCGTGTTCTAGTTTAGTAAGGAAGCTCCCTAGCACCTTTTCCTCAGCGATTTATTTTTGGATATGGGCGGATAATATCCTTTCGGGCATTATTTATACAGAGAATAGCGATATTGAAAGGATTTATGTAACATAGAAGAGAACTAGATGTAATAAAATAAATCGCATAGGAAAAAGTGTTAGGAAGCTTCCTCAACCAACGAAAATACGGGCCCTTGGCAGTGAGGGGGTTAATGAAGGCTGTGTTTAACCCCTCCAGTTCGAAAAGCCGCTCCTGTGCTGAATAAAATCGCCAGGGAGTTGTAGAAGTAAAATAAATGACATCCTGGGGCTGAAGTGGTTAATTTTCACTGTTTAACCCCGTCACTCAGACCTGTGCCGGTATTCTCGTGCGGTTAGGAAGTTTACTAACACCTCTTCTTTACCGGTTTCTTTTTTATTCTGCTTCTTCTGCTTCGGTACTATATTCTTGTGTGTTATTCATGCAATCTGTGTCTACATTAAAATGATGTAAGATGCAAAAAAGAGGAAAAAAATGGAGAGTTTGGAAAATAAATCGTCAAGGAAAAGGTGTTAGGGACCTTTCTGAAAACACGTCCTTGAACATAAACGAGTCGCTTGTTGTTGCTCCCAGCAGGCAGTTTCACTCAACTGGGGGAAACCCTTTAAGCTCAATAGATTTTATGCAGACTTACAATCTCCTTCACTACGATTTTTCCCAAAGTTGAGTAAATTTGTCCGGCGGTGGCAAGAATAAAGTAAAAAAAAAAAAAAATGGATGTCTTAATAGATGGCGTTGTGTTTTTAAACATGCGTTTCAGTTCTCTGTAGCACTGTGTCCATTACTTGTTTAATTGTATTCAACAATTTGATTTCCTCATCACTTTTATGAGAGTCGGCTATACTCCATTTTACCTTAACTTGGCCCAGATTTTCGTCCTTTTGCAGCTTATTTCCCGTAGCTCAGTGGCAGAAAAAGTAATGCGGCTCAACATACTTTCCATAGCACTTCTTCGTGATTAGCAACGTATTGGAGCGTTAATCTCTTGTTACAGATCAGTATAGAAGAAGGAGAGATGGCAGTTTTAGGCCAAGTTAGAGTAAAAAGAGTATAGTAACTCACAGTTAAGGCTCTTCAACATAAACATTAGTTGCGGGATGGCATGGCAGTATCTTCCACCAAAAAGGGCAAATAAACTATCCTAAGATAATTGTATTCAGCATTTAAAGTTCCCTTTCACGTTCAGGCCATTTGCATACCTGGTTTGCCTGTCATAAGAATCCACTGCTGATTCTAGGATATTTTTGTTCAGTGTATAATTTTCATTCCACTTCGTAAACTTGTATATATCTGCTTTGTATATCATGGTCAACTGTTAACTCCATAATAACAGTTTTCACATTTTTATTTTTTGTTTCAGTTTTTTATCATTTGCATATCTATTTTGTACGTTATAAGGATCCTCTACAGACTCTTACACAACTGTTTTTAGCTCATTTTTTTTAAATTTTCGTTTTACGTTCTAAGTTTTTGCATATCTGGTTTGTATATCATAAAAGTCCACTACTAACTCTCCTGTTACGACCTCCACAAAAAAGTATCCTTTCCCTTTTTCAAACATTTGCACTCTGGGTGCGGCCATTTACATGCAAATTAAGTTTACAATGGTGTAATGCCAAACGTATGGACGCGAGAACTGTTGCAGGTGTGTGTGTGTGTGTGTGTGTGTGTGTGTGTGTGTGTGTGTGTGTGTGTGTGGTATAAATAAGATTTGAATCAATTTTCTCCCAGTTTGGTGGAAGTCTTGAGTATCAGCCAAGGGGCTGACTGTTTAGTTTTGAGGACAATAGATCGCAGGTCAAGGTCGCGTGGCTAGGTCAACATAAACAGGTCAGGCAAGATTGAAATAATTCAGTTTTGCGAACAATCGGTGGTCATGCGGGAGGGTCAAAGGGATGACTCTATAGCCAAGATTTTGATGTCTATGGACCGAACTTGGTGGAAGGGTTGAGAGTCAGGCACCAAAAATAATTAGAGCTTGAGAACAGTTGGAGAACGGTTAGGTCACATGGCAAGGTCATCTCAGCTTTGATCCGAATTGGACCACAATTAATATACTGTAGGAGGTGAGAGTCAGGCAAGATGTTATGATTTTGTTTTAAGAACCAATAGCATAAAGTCAAGACCACAGGGCAAAGTCAAATGGTCGGCTCTGAGATCAGGTGTAGGTCACCGTTGTTTCATTCTCTGAGTGCTCGTTATTGTTCAAGTTGTTACTTGGATGTTTAGTGTGTCTTGTCTCTTGTCTCACATTATCCTGACTTCTCCAGAAAGGTTAATTATACCGAGAGAGTGCAGTTTGAGTATGATATAGCTTCGGTCGGACAAGGGCCCTCAGTACCGAAACTGTTGTATCCTGACAGTACACACACACACACACACACACACACACACACACACACACACACACACACACACACACACACACACACACACACACACACACACACACACACACACACACACACACACACACACACACACACACACACACACACACACACACACACACACACACACACACACACACACACACACACACACACACACACACACACACACACACAAAACAGAGAGAGAGAGAGAGAGAATCGTGGACATTTAGTATGTTTTTGATTTTGAATAATGCCACCCCTCTCCCATGCGACAGCCACTAGTGTTTTTTAACCCCACCTCAGATTACAGGATGAACTATATGTAAGACAGGGTCTACTGTATACACTTTATACTCTAACCTGGCCAAAAACTGACATCTCATCGCCTTGACTGCTGAGTTGTAACAATAAATCAACACTAGAATATGATGCTAATCAAGAAGTGCTGTGGAAAGGATGTAGAACTATAGTACTGTTTTCTTCTGCCACTGAGCTCTATGAATTAAGCTGCAAAAGGACGAAAATCTGGGCCAAGTTAGTGTAAAACCAGTATAAGTCTTTGTTACTTGTTCTGCGTCGGTTATGAAGATGCTAGAGCGCTTATACTCAAACCTGACAAAGATCCCTCTCCCCTGTCAGTTCAGTGTATGGGATTGGAGGGCTGATTTGATTTTTTTTTAAATAACAGGACGTAGGAAGGAAAAACAAATGAATAAAAAAAAAATAATCCATACACCAGATTACAGGTGTCCTCTGTTCATAAAATATCTGTAACAGTTAGACTTGAACAGCTGTGGTTTGAAATTTGGAGGGAAACAACTCTGGGGAAGCGAGTTCCAGAGAGATGCAGTTCGGGGAATGAAAAAATTCTGATAGGCAGAAATTCTGCAATATGGCTGAATGACATTCCAGTCATGAGCGCTACCAGATGCCCGTGTAGCACGAGGGAAGGCATGGAGAGGTGGCACCATGGACGCAACTTTGTCTGAGCATTTGCCAAAAAAAATATCTGCAAAATAATGCAAGGGAGGCAACATTCCTTCTTATTTGCAGGGAAGGTAGTTTATTTGTAATGGCAGGGTTGTTAATAATTCTAACAGCTTTGTTCTGAATTTTGTCTAGTTGTTTTAATGGAACTTATCCACATCCATTCCACAAGGGTGAGCAATATTCAAGCTGAGAGCACACATGACTCTTATAAATTATAGCTAACTGCTCATCAGCGAAGAAGTTATGGACTCTGTACAATAATCAAAGTTTCTTTGAGGCGGTTTTAGCAAATGATCTAACATGAGAGGTCCAGCTGAGGGCATTGTTAAGTGAGACGCCAAGAATTTCAATACTTTTGGAGATGGGAATATTAGTAGCACTGAAGGTAATGTACGAATCTGGCAATATCTGTCTATTAGTAAGTTGTATGTATCAGTTTTACTAGCGTTAAAAGTGACAAGGTTGTTTTGTCGCCATTCACTGATCGTAGATAGGTCTTGATTTATGGAGATGGCTGTACTGAGTTGGGAGGTAGAGATACTAGACTTTGTAAATGAGTGTCTGAGTGTGAATGAACTATGTAGTGCTGAGTCATCTGCATATGAGTGGATGGGATTGTGGGTAACAGATAAGAGATCATTAATATGAACCAGGAATAGGGTTGGCGCTAGAACTGACCCCTGCGGCATGCCGGCGCTAATTGAGTGGAAAGTGGAATATACATCATCTACTTTTACTCTTATTTTCCTGTCACTAAGATATGAAGAAATCAAAGGCACAAAAGACGTTAGTCCATAGCAAGGGAGTTTGGACAGCCTGGAACAGTGCCATACTCTGTCGAAAGCTTTAGAAATATCAAGAACTACTGCATGAGTTTCTCCATGTAGATCAGTTGATTGATGGATGGTATGAGTTAGGAGATTGAGTATGTCAATGGTGGATCTTTCGTGATGAAAACCATATTGTCTATCACTAATTAAGTTGTTGGATTCAAGATGTTTAACAATGTGCTTATTAATTAAAGTTTCAAATACCTTACCAAGAGAAGATGTGACAGCTATTGGTCTGTAATCAGAGGGGTCAGAGGAACTTCCTTTCTTCGGAATTGGGTGGATATTGGCTTCTTTCCATGAATTTGGGTATAAAGAAGTACTTATGCATAGTCTGAATAATTTAGCTAGAACAGAGGCAAGTTCAGGGGAACACTTTTTCAAAACAATTGGCGGAATTCCATCTGGGCCTGGAGCTTTGTTGGTAGGTAAATTGTCTAGGATGGATTTTACGTATCTTGTCTGCATTTTAAGTGGGGCAATTTCGGGACAGTCAAGATCTAATACTGGGACATTCTGGCTGGTATCGTCTGTGGTAGAGTTTCTGGCAAATGTACTGGCAATAATATCCGCTTTCCCACGCGGGTCATTTGTAATGTTGCCATCAGAAGATTTTAGTGCGGGAATGGAAGATGACTTGTTAAAGTTATTATTGAAAGAATTAAGAGTTTACCAGAATATTCTATTGTCATTAGGGTTGTTAAGTAGTTTTGATGCTTGCTTTTGAAGAAAAGTTTGATTTAGCTAGATTTAATACAGCTTTTGCATGATTTCTAGCAATTTTAAATTGAGAGAGTGATTCATATGTTTTTGACTAAGTAAGAGTTATATGCTAATGACTTTTGGGCTGTTGCTCTGGCACAGTTGCCATCAAACCATTTTGGAGAGTTCGATCTTTTAGTGAACTGTTGACTTGGTATGAATAAATCCATACCAGCTAGTATTAAGTCGCAAATGTGGGACTGGGTAGAATGGGCATCACCAGAGAAGAAAGACTGCCATGTACTGTCAGCAAGATAATTTCTAAATCCATCCTAGTTTACCCTGAATATCAGCAAGATAATTTCTAAATCCATCCCAGTCTGCCCTATCAAAGTGCCGTCGGGTCACCCAGACAGGTTCAGAACGGGGAGGTGTGGGGGGGTTAACTAATGAGGCTTTGATGAGATTGTGGTCAGAGGATCCAAGTGGTGACAGTACCTCTATCCTGTATTGATCTGGATTATTTGTCAAGAATAAATCCAAGAGATGGGCATTATGGTCAGGATTATCAGGTATTCTGGTTGGTTGCTTTACCAGCTGGGTGAGATAAAACGATTCTGCAAACAGCTCGCACTCTAGACTAGCGTCATCAGTCCTGGCAGAATGCAATAACCATTCAACATTATGTATGTTAAAATCACCCATAATGGTTATTTCGGTGCTAAGGGCAAGGTTAAGGTTACTCAACTGTGTGGATATGGAATCAAATACACTGGGTTCCGAAGAAGCATTGGGGGAGCGATAAACTACACAAATATATTTGGTAATATTTTGACAATTTAGTTTAAACAATAAGTAATCAAAACTGGATGAAGTGAAGTTTAAAATAGTGTCAATTGCATATTGGGATTTGATATAACAACAGGTGCCGCCCTTCTTACGGAAGTTTGTAAGGAGATGGTAACCGGGAAAACAAAATGGAGATATATCGGTAGAGGGTGAGATTTGTGGTTCTGTGAGGAAAAGGGCCAAAGGGGATATGGACTGAAGGAAAAAATGAACTGAGTTTAAATTTGTGGTAAGGCCGCGGATGTTGGTAAAGAATAAGGCCGCACTTTCACCTCTTCGCTGACGAGCATTACCGGAAATAGCAACAGTCGCTGCCGGCACAGTCGCTTGATGGCGACCGGGAGGATCCTGTGCCGCCAGCCCTACCCTGCCGGTGGTGGCAATCCGAGGTACCACCTCATTTGATAGTAACATTGCAGCGGCCTTAGCTAAAGAGAGTGAATAGAAGGTGTGATATGTTATGCACATGTAGTGTGGTGTAGACAGTTGAAGGTAGAGGTATTATGAGAGCATGCTGTGTAAATGAATGCACTGAAAATGTTCAGCAAAGGGAGATGGTCAGGACCAAGTCCTGAGGGCTGGTGAAACGGGAGCTCCAGCTCTCCCTATCACCAGCTTGCCATCCACCTCGGGAGTACTGCCCTGTTCGACTGGTGCTACAGTCTACTCCTCACAGTGTAGGCAGTTTGAACCATTTGTACAAATACTGTGTCGTGGTTGGACAGGGACAAGGGACATGGACAGGGGCAGAGGCAAGGGACAGGGACAGGGGCAGAAACAAGGGACAGGGGCAGGGGCAGAGGCAAGGGACAGGGACAGGGGCAGAAACAAGGGACAGGGGCAGGGGCAGAGACAAGGGACAAAGGACAAGGGATATGGACAGCGACAGCAACAAGGGACAAGAGACAGTGATAGAGAGGATGAGGCGAGGGACGAGGAAGAGAGCTGGAGAAAATGAAATCAGCCAAGACTCTGATATGAGCTGGAACTGAAATCCTTTTATTACTCCTAAAATAACACAGCACCTAGTTAGAACGCAGAACTTTATGATATTTGAGGAAATGTGCTCTAGTAACCAAGGAGATTCGTGCCTAATAACAAAGGAATATTGAATTTGATGCGTCCAAAGTAAAGTATTCAAGTTTCAGTAGTGGCTCAGTTTCGTCGGGTGAAAATGCACCAGGTATAATAATCTAGAGAATTGTTATTATTTCACTTTTTGTTCCCAAATGTTTTTGAAAATGGTCGTATTTATTGTAAGAAATATAATCCCCTTTTGGTGCCAACTTGCTTTTGTATTCTCGTCGTTGTCCGGCTGTCTGGTGATATGTATTACTCTCTCTCTCTCTCTCTCTCTCTCTCTCTCTCTCTCTCCACACACCTGCTCTAGTAATATGAAACTGTTAAGGTGTCTGCAAAAATTATACTGTAATTACTTTGCTTTACGTGGGATAGAGTAAACTGTTTTCATATTCTGCATTCGTGAATTTTTATATATTTACTGCCATGGACTTCTCTTAAAATAAATAACATAATTTGACGTTAGGTGGAACAGATTACATAAAGGCAATTCCCTCTCTAGGGATTAAGGTGCAGGAAGCAAATTAAATCACTTAGGAAGAGACTTTAGAAAACCACTTATCCTCCATAATCCATTGACCTTTATTATCATTATTACCGTCATTTTTATTACCATTATTATTTCACGTTAAGGAGAGGCTTTTCAAACTGTATGTGTTAAATATTTCCTTCATTACTACTCTCATTATTGGGGTACTCCTCTAAGCAGATTATAAGCATTAGAAGAGAGCAAGAATAAAGTTACAAATACATCCTGAATTGAAGGCCTTAATCTATTCGTTTTTTTTTTTTTTTTTGCTCCTAGTAGATATATTTATTGAAGTTTGCAATGGCCTCTCGTATTTTCTACCCCCAATTCGAAGAGTTTTTCCTAAGCCGAATAAAAGAATCTTAAGTAACTCTTAAGCTATGTAAAAGTATCGTAACAAGAATACAATACACGTCACTGGACTGAAGGGCTAAGCTCAGGAGAATGTATGGCAGTGAATCCACACAGCACAGCCGAGACAATGGAGCAGCCAGGTTGGTGTGCCGTATCGAAGCTCCGAATCCCAGTCAGTGTGCTTTGATCCCATTGTGCCAGAAGGTGCTGTTCATCTCTACACCATTGCTATTGTATCACAGTTGTTTACATGGGTTTCTCTGTTAAGCTTCGCCTCTCATCAGTACACATGCACACTCACATATTAACATATTTGCTCATTATACGCAAACACTGGTAGTAGCTGGTGGCGACCATCATCCATTCACTTGATGTAGTGCTGCCTACTTCTTCCTTCACATTTTTCATTCTACGAGTATGTCAGTGTCTGCCGTCCTCTTTTCCTGTTTTTGCCTTTATCTTCCAGTCACCTTTCAGGACTTTTCTTTCCCTTTTAGGCGGCTCTACACTGAATGACAAGCCTAATGGTTTCCTGTAACCCAGGAAACCATTTACAACACTAGGTGGTAATTATATAACCAGATAACTGGGTGATGTGGAACCTACAACAGTGTCCCTTGCGGCTGATCAGTTCACTGCACAGGACAGCCCTGGTGGGACGGTTGCTTGCCGGTGGTTGATGGGTCTGCTCGGTTAGACAGGTAGATCAAAAGCAACGAAAACTTACTGCGCGCGCGCACGCACGCACGCACACACACACACACACACACACACACACACACACACACACACACACACACACACACACACACACACACACACACACACACACACACACACACACACACACACACACACACACAGTTACTGAAGGATAGATTGACATACCGGTAGACAAAAAAAAAAAAAAATCGTGAGGGATGAAAACATGAGAAAGAGAGAATGACATTATAGGAGTAATATCCATGCTGGCGTAACTACAGGGTCAGAAGCAGGAGAAGAAAAACTGATGAAAAGGGAATGAAGAGATGGAGAGAGGATGCAATGGGTTAGTAGAAGAGAGGGGAAAGAGGATAGGGAAGGGAAGAGAACGGAAATAGAGACAGGAAAGATAAATGAAAGGGGGGAGTGAAAACAAGGGATGGGGAAAGAGGAAGAGAAGTGTCAGAAAATATTGAAAAGAAGGGAAGAGATTCATTCATTCATTCATTGCCAGACGCCATGTATCTCAAACGGGGTGGCCAAGGGCTTAGAGTTAATTGTTTTACAGGGAGGGGCACTAATCCTCCACCAACCCCACTTGACACGTAGGGAGAACGTTATATCGAAATTGTAAGTGGAAGTGAAGAGGGAGTGGATAGGAAAGGGAAGGGATAGGAAGGGAAACACTGAAAGAGAAAAACATGGAAAGGGGGAAAGAAAAATTAAAGAGGTGGAAAAGAGAGGAGGAGGAGGATTGGGAAGGAAAAAGGGAAAGGGAAGAGGAGGGTAAGCGGAAAGTGAAGAGAGGATAAGGGGAAAGGAAAAAGGATGGAAAGGGGGAAAGTGAAGAGGAAGGAAAAAGAAAGAGAAGAAGAAAGGAAAGGGAAAAGTGAAGAGGAGGGAAGGGCAAAGGGAAGAAGAGGGAAAGGGGAATAGTGAATTGGAAAGAGATGAAAAAGGAAAGCGTGAAAGTGAAGAGGAGGTTTGAGAAGAAAAGGATAGGGAAAAGGGGAAAGGAAAGGAAAAGAGGGAAGGAAAAGGGGAGAACAAGGGGAACGAGAAGGAGAAAGGAAAAGGTTGAAGGTAACAAGGTGGAAAGGGAAAGAGGAGATAAAAAGAAAAAGGTAGAAGAGAATTAAGAGGATGAGAACGGAATGGAAAAAATTAGATGGACAGACATGACAGGAATATGACCAATATGACCTTTTAATTAGCGGTGATGCTAGCTGGAAATTTTAGATGAAAGAGAGAGAGAGAGAGAGAGAGAGGACAGGAATCTCATCAGGGAGGAAGTTTAATTACAATGATGCTAGTGGAAATCATTGGAGATTCGTCCCTTCCGGTGCGTCCTGCCGAACTGAAAACAAACACAAGAAAAAGGGAAAAATGTGAGAGTGAAGGGAAAATGGGGAAAATGAAGAACAATGAGGGAAAATTTAGGAACCGGGGAAAATTGGGGGATAAAGGGGAAAACAGGAAAAGTAGGAGTACAAAGGAAAGCAAACAGCAACATATCTGTTGTTTTTTTCGTGGCTGTTTGGTATAGGGAAGGTTATAACAAACAGACACAAATCTGTCAACTAAAGACATGTATAAAAGAGCAGGAAGACTCTCCCACACACACTAAACCCTCCAACGTTAGCCGACAGGAAATCGTTAGAAGGACCACCATGCTGCATCGGAAAACTGTAAAGTTCATAGGAAAGAACGAAAGGAAATCTTTGTCTATACGATCTACCTAAAAAGGAAGGTAACATTATGTGAATATTTATCGATGTTATGCCGGTTGTATCATCCGAGTTCCGAAAAAGGAGAGAAAAAAATAAGTTTCTGTATATAGATATGTATTATTCGGGAGTGAACATATTAAGCCGGGGGTTAGAAGATTGATACTTACCCAAGCGACCTTTAAAGGTTAGTAATGTATCACAGTTTACTACACTGGAGGGCAATAGAGAGAAGAAGGAAGAAATATTGATTAATAAGAAAAAAGAGAAAATTATTACTGACAGGGGTAATTGAGATAAGAGATGAAACAGAAAAAATGAAAAAGATAGACTAATGACAGGTGGAGGGAATGAGTAAAGAAGAAGAAGAAAAAAAGGAAAGTAACAGTGAGAGAATTACCACTGGTTGTAAAATCTGAATGAAAAGGAACTAGGAAATTTTTGAAGAATAAGAAAAACAAAGTACGGAAACTGCAGGGAAATGTTTAGGGAGACTGGAAGACGAAAAAAAAAAAAAAACAGGAGGGGGGAGGGAGAGAGTGAAGTCATAAGGAAATTTTTGTTGAAAATTAATGAACCAAGGGAAATCGAGAAAACTGAAAGGAAAAATTGAGGTAATGGCGGGAAAAGACTGAGGACACATGGGCAAGAAAATTGTGAAAAGTACTCAGTGAACAGGGAGGAAAATGGAGGAGTTGATGACAGTGAAAATGAAAAAAAAAACGAGGAAAGTAGATAGATGAAAAAAAAAAAATGCAGAGACTGTGGTGGCGATGTTAAAAAAGGGGAAAAAAATTGATAACAGGAGCTAAGTTGTAAAAAGAAGTTAGGAAAAGTTGATGGCAAAAAGAATCAAACGTCCTTCATTCCCCTCCTTCCATCGTTCACCTTTCATTTCGATTTTCAGATTCCCTCATT
>NC_136954.1:33603367-33635867 GCF_032717465.1 Coenobita brevimanus
GAGAGAGAGAGAGAGAGAGAGAGAGAGAGAGAGAGAGATCCATTGAAACTGCTCACATAGTCAATCAGCCATCATGTAAGTCTTTGAAATCCTGGCTGTTAAAATGTGAAAAATAAGTAGGGTTATCCAGCCATCATCCAGTGCAATATTGCTTTGATTATTTATTTATTTGTCAGGATCTTAGAGGCCTAGTGGTAGTCTACTCTGTTCAGACACTTGCAGTGAGGGTGACCAGTCGTTCTTCCATGGGCGGTGTTGTCAGTGAACCCCTACTGTAGTTCATTCACTTTAACTTGACCCAAATTTCGTCCCATAGCAACCTGTTTCCTGTAGTTAAGTGACAGTAAGGCAATGCCACGGCTTTGCATTTTTCCATAGCACTTCTTCGTGACTGGCACCATATTCTAGTGTTAATCCATTGATACAGCTCAGATTGTACGATGAAGAGATGACAATTTTGGGCCAAGTTAAAGTGAACATTGTATACCTTTCGGATTGGCGCGTATTCTGAGTGCCATAAGAGGCTTCGTAGCGCCACTTCCTCAGCGATTTGGTTTACTTATCACTGCAACGGTAACATACAATATTATTCTTAGGTGTAATTTGCAGACTAAATCGCAAAGAAAGATGCGCTATGAACTCCACAATCTCACCTAAAATACGACCCTCAGACCCATAAGTGCCACATCGGTTGGCATGCCTTAACCCACTAGACCACCAGGGCCGGTATTCTCATCGGTTAAGGAAGCTCCCTAAGACCTTTTCCTAAGCGGTTCATATTGTTTATTACACCTTATTTTTTTTCTGTTACATAAATCCTGTCAGTATCACCAGACTCTGCATAAATGACACACAAAAGGATAAGAATCATCTATACCCAAAATTAAATCGCTAAGGAAAAGGTGTTCGGGAGCTTCCCAAACCGACGATATTACGAGCCCGCGTGTCCACTTACCACCCAACGCAATAAATGATTTCTTGGGTTACAGGGAACCAGATGGCATGTCTTTCAGCATAGGCACTAAAGCTAGCACTACATCACACGAGAGGGAGAGAGAAATGAAGGAAGACAACAAGGGAGGAATGAAGAGAGAAAGAGGAAGTGCAGGATTAGAGGTGTGTAGAGGATGAAGGATGAGAGAAGAATGAGGAAAAGGGAGGAATGAAGAGAGAAAACTGTGTAGAGAAGATAGAGACGAATGAGGAAAAGGGAGGAATGGAGAAAGAAAGATGTGTAGAGGAGAGATGGATGAGAGAGGAAAGAGGAAAAGAGGAAGAGAAGTAAAATAAAGCCGTAAAGCAAGAACGTCAGGAAAGGTAACAGTGAAAAAAGAAAAAGTAGCGCCAAAACAGAGCGTTATTTTTTACAAGCGTCTCCAGGGTCCAGGGATGATGGAGGAGGGGACGTAAGTACAGGGAGGAGAGGTGGACAGGGACGAGAGGAAAGAGGGAGAGAAAATGCAGGGAGAGGGAAGCAAGGAGGGAGTGGAAGGAAAAGGAGAGAAAAGTGGGGGAGGAGAAAGAAGGGCTGAAGAAAGGGCGATTGAAAGAAAGGAGAGTTAAAGAAGATAAATGAATCAGAAAACAGGGGAAGCATGAAAAGAAAAAGAAGGAAGAAGAAGAAAAGGAGAGAGAGAGAGAGAGAGAGAGAGAGAGAGAGAGAGAGAGAGAGAGATTTTTCCTCACCTCTGTTCCTTCTCCTGTCCTATATTTCCCCCTCTTTCCATCTCCCTCTCCTTCCTTTATTCGTTCTTTTCATATTGCTGACATTACTTCTCGTGTTTGTTCTTTGCCTTATTTTCCTGGACTATGTTGCTGCTTCCGAGGGAGGACAAGAAGTGGCAGTTTTCCCCTCTCTCTCTCTCTCTCTCTTAGTGTTTGTTGGTGTAGTTGTTAGAACAGCCCAGTAGGAGTAACAGCTCTACTTGCGTGTGTGAGTCCTATCATCAAGATTTTCGACTAGGCTACACTCTTTTCACCTTAACTTGGTCCAGAGCTTCCTCTTCCAGCTTGGTTCATGTAGCTTAGTGGCAGAAAAATGACAATACTACAGCTGTACATCCTTTCCATAGCACTTCTTGTGTTCATCTACTGTTACAACTTAATATTGAAGGAGAGATTGCAATTTTAGGCCTCATTAGAGTTAAAAGAGTGTGGTTAATGCCACCGAGAAGAGTAGACTGGTCTCGATAACCGAGCCCAGGAGTTTAACTGTTACCTAAGCTGTTTTGCTTCATATTTCATCTTTTCCCCATTTTATGGTCATCATTTTAGCATACTCTTTTTTACTCTAATTTAGACTAAATTGCCATCTCTACATCGTGAAGACTGAGCTGTAACAAGAGATTAACATTAGAATATGATGTTAGTTACGAAGAAGTGCTATGGAATGGATGTAGAGTTGTAGCACTGTCTTTTTTTATCACTGGCCTGCGTGATGTAAGCGGCAAAGGACAAAAATCTGTGCCAAGTTGAAGTAAAAACAACATAGTCATCTCCGTCTCTTCAGTCTGATTTTATATATATATATATATATATATATATATATATATATATATATATATATATATATATGGTATCGAGGTTGTTATATTTAGGTCTGGAGAGACTTTTTTGATCGCAGAGTTAGATATAGCCTTCATTCATCATTGTTAAAATCCTTCCTAACTTGAAAATAAATTGTCTCGATAGGCTGAGTGAAATAGTGTCATCGGAGTGAAGTGGATAAAATCGCTCGAGAAATATTTGACGTATATCTCATAAACAGCAAGGTCACAGATGGAGGCCAAATAATACTGACCGTCAAATATTTTAGTGGTTGGAAATGTGTCATTTGAGATGAGAAGGAATTTTATGCATACAAGTAAATATTTACGGATATATTGATGGAAATTTCATCATTAAATAAACAACATTTCCTTTCTTTCAGTACTGCTGTTACCATTTTGATTTACTGATCGTTTTAGTAATTTTATAAACTTAAATTGTTGTCCTGTTGCTAAGTACGGTATGTTATTCTTTTCAGGTAAGTCGCCACTTCTGCCGTAACCTATTGTACCGTACTACATATGTTGTAAGTATTATTACCGATGATGATGATAATAATAATAATAATAATAATAATAATAATAATAATAATAATATGACAGTAGTAGTAGCAGTAGTAGTGGTATTATTATTATTATTATTATTATTATTATTATTATATGAGCCGGAAGAACGCAAGTATATACACCAAGTTTCTATTAAATAACCCAGACACACCCATACCACCTCACCTCAGTTACTGTAGATAGGCCTGTTACATTGTCATAGAGATGGTGACGGTGATAATACTGGTGACTGCTGGTGTAATGATAGTGACTGATATTGACAGCGGTAGTGGTGATACATACTGGTGATACTGATTGTTAAATGTTGATGGTGATAATGGTAATGGTAACAGTGACAGAAATAGAGGTTGTGCTATCGACTGCTAGTGAATTGTGATGCTACTGCGGATGAAGATGATGGTGTTGATAGTTCTGGTAGTTTTCTTGGTGGTGATGATGATGATGATGATGATGGTAGTGGTGGTTTGATGCCATTAATGATGGTGATGGTATTTGTGGCGATGATGATGAGGATAATGATGATTGTGGCGGGTGTGGTGGTAGTGACAAATTGTGCTAGTGATGGTGTTGGTGACTAATAATTGTGCTAGTGATGGTAGCGATACTGCTGGCTTAGTGGGTAGTGACTATTGGTACGAGAGATAGTGATTGTGACTGTGCTAGTGGTGATAGTGATACCCATGGTGGTAGTGGTGATGGTTAAAGGGTTGGTGCAAAGCCATCAGAGTAATGGTGCTGGTGTTGGTGACGGTGATGTGCTAGTTGGTGGTGCTAGGTCCTAGTGGTGGTGATAGAGGTTTTGGTGCTAGTACTAGTGACTCATAGTGCTAGTGGTGGCTGGTGCTGGTGATATTTCGGTGGTGATCAATGATGATGACGTCCGTGGTGATGGTGGTGATAGTGGCTCCTGGTGCTGTTTATGACAAAAAGTGCTATACCCTTCACACCTTAACTTGGATTTCATTTCACGTAGCTGAATGGAAAATTAAGACAACACTACGGCTGTACATTCTACACCAAAACACTTCTTTGTGACTGTCATAATCTGTTGCAGCCGGTAATCCATTGCTACAACTCAGCAGTCAAGGAGGGGAGATGGCAGCTTTATATCCCACCCCAGTCGCCAAGACAGGACAGCGACCGAGACATCTAACACGGATGGTGAAAGTGGTGAAAGAGGTGGTGTTAGTGATGATGGTGCTGATAACTCTTGATGCTATACTCCTTTTACTCTAACTTGGCCCAAAATTACCACCTCTCCATCTTGAATACTAAGTTGTAGCACTAGTTTATCACTAGAAAGTGTTACTAGTGT
Organism: Coenobita brevimanus; assembly: GCF_032717465.1. Taxonomy (NCBI): domain Eukaryota; kingdom Metazoa; phylum Arthropoda; class Malacostraca; order Decapoda; family Coenobitidae; genus Coenobita; species Coenobita brevimanus. The sequence continues at coordinate 33,607,796 of NC_136954.1, forward strand.
TACATAGCCTATGATTTCATCATCCTTTGTGTAATTTTAACGCACAGTATGCTGCATGTTTGATCACGAGCGTGTTCTGCCTCAGTCCCCCCCTTCTACCGTTATAGTAGAGTAAGTCGTCCTTTCTGTTATTCAGTGCGGGATTGTCGACCGTTTGTCCCCATCGCTTCATTTGCGCGTCCTTATTACAAGTTGTGTCAGGCTCTGCCGGCCCCTATATAATGAGCTCAGTCTCTGCATCATTGCCACTTAGATCTGCTCCTCATTTTGTTCACATCTCTGTCCTCCCCTGTACAGATATTATTATTGTGTGTGCTCAAGAAATCTCCAACCATCTAGCAGCTGTGTGTAATTTGAGTATAACTGTTGCATTTTTTCTTGTACTGTATAGCATAAGTTTAATTTGTAGGCTTAGTGAAGTTTTTGTAATTCATGTATGGATCTTTATGTCAGTCATTTTTGATAATAGTTTGTATCTGTAATAATTTATCTGGCATTCACTGAGTATTATCTGGTATCTCATTTTATCAGGGCTGACTTAGATAAATTTACTCTTGCTAACTTCGTGTTAATAGAGGCTATTGCAGTTAACCATATATTTAACCTGTTTATTTGCCATTACATTATCCTTATGAGTCCTGAATGTTTTGTTGTTAATTTAAGCATTAAACTTTAACTTGTAATTTTACCTAACTCTTTTGTTTTGAACCTGGAACTTTACGGGACAGTAGTGATTTTTAGCATTCTCACTGAAAGTGTACGTTATCTTTCTCTGTTCCGTAACACTAGTCACTAAGTAGTGCCATGAAAAGGATGCAGAGCCGCAGTATCGTCTTTTTCTGCCACTGAGCTACGTGAAATACGCTGTTGGAGGATGTAAGTCTAGGTCGTCTTAAAGACAGTACAGTGATAGTGATGGTGATAAATGATGGTGATAGTTATTGTTGCTGACAGTGGTGGTGTAGCTGATATTAACTGCTGGTTGTAGTGGATGATGTTGCTGTTTTGGTGGTGTGGTGATCGTGATGATAGTGATGATGATGATAGTAGTGATAGTTGTTTTTTTTTATAAATAACAACGGAGGAAGGAAAAACAAATGAGTAAAAAAAAATAATAATCCATACACCAGATTACTGGTGTCCTCTGTTCATAAAATATCTGTAAAAGTTAGACTTGAACAGTTGTGGGTTGAAATTTGGAGGGAAACATCTCTGGGGAAGCGAATTCCAGAGAGATGCAGTTCGGGGAATGAAAGAATTATGATAGGCAGAAGTTCTGCAATATGGCTGAGTGACACTCCAGTCATGAGCGCTACCAGATGCCCGTCTAGCACGAGGGAAGGCATGGAGAGGTGGCACCATGGACGCAACTTCGTCTGAGCATTTGCCAAAAAAATATCTGTAAAATAATGCAAAGGGGGCAACATTTCTTCTTACTTGCGGGGGAGGTAGTTTATATGTAATGGCAGGGTTGTTAATAATTCTAACAGCTTTGTTCTGAATTTTGTCTAGTTGTCTTAATGCAACCTCTCCACAACCATTCCACAAGGGTGAGCAATATTCAAGCTGAGAGCGCACATGACTCTTATAAATTATAGCTAACTGCTCATCGGCAAAGAAGTTACGGACTCTGTACAATAATCCAAGTTTCTTTGAGGCGGTTTTAGCAAGTGATCTGACATGAGAGGTCCAGCTGAGGGCACTGTTAAGTGAGACGCCAAGAATTTCAATACTTTTGGAGATGGGAATATTAGTAGCAGTGAAGGTAATGTACGAATCTGGCAATATCTGTCTATTAATAAACTGTATATATTTAGTATCACTAAGATTAAATGAGACAAGGTTGTTTTGTCCCCATTCACTGATTGTAGATAGATCTTGATTTATGGAGATGGCTGTACTGAGTTGAGAGGTAGAGATATTAGACTTTGTAAATGGAAGTCTGAGTGTGAATGAATTATGTAGTGTTGAGTCATCTGCATATGAATGAATGGGATTGTGGGTGACAGATAAGAGATCATTAATATGAACCAGAAATAGGGTTGGCGCCAGAACTGATCCCTGCGGCACGCAGGCGTTAATTGAGTGGAAATTGGAATATACATCATCTACTTTTACTCTTATTATCCTGTCACTAAGATATGAAGAAATCAAAGGAACAAAAGACGTTAGTCCATAGCAAGGGAATTTGGACAGTAGGGAACGGTGCCATACTCTGTCGAAAGCTTTAGAGATATCAAGAGCTACTGCATGAGTTTTTCCAAAAAGATCAATTGATTGATGGATGGTATGAGTTAAGAGATTGAGTATGTCAATAGTGGATCTTTCGTGGCGAAAACCATATTGTTTATCAATAATTAAGTTGTTGGATTCAAGATGTTTGACAATGTGCTTATTAATTAAAGTTTCAAATACCTTACCAAGAGAAGATGTGACAGCTATTGGTCTGTAATTGGAGGGGTCAGACGAACTTCCATTCTTCGGAACTGGGTGGATATTGGCTTCTTTCCATGAATTTGGGAATAAAGAAGTACGTATGCATAGTCTGAATAATTTAGCTAGGACAGAGACAAGTTCAAGGGAACACTTTTTCAAAACAATTGACGGAATTCCATCTGGGCCTGGAGCTTTGTTGGTAGGTAAATTGTCTAGAATGGATTTTACGTACCTTGTCTGTATTTTAAGTGGGGCAATTTCAGGAGAATCAAGTTCCAGTACTGGGACATTCTGGCTGGTATCATCTATGGTAGAGTTTCTGGCAAAGGTACTGGCAAAGATATCTGCTTTCCCACGTGGGTCATTTGTAATGTTGCCATCTGAAGATTTTAGTGGGGGAATGGAAGATGACTTGTTAAAGTTATTATTGAAAGAATTAAGAGTTGACCAGAATATTCTATTGTCATTAGGGTTGTTAAGTAGTTTTGATGCTTGCTTTTGAAGAAAGTTTGATTTAGATAGATTTAATATAGCTTTTGCATGATTTCTAGCAATTTTAAATTGGGAGAGTGATTCAGATGTTTTTGAGTATATGCTAATGACTTTTGGGCTGTTGCTCTGGCACAGTTGCCATCAAACCATTTTGGAGAGTTCAATCTTTTAGTGAACTGTTGACTTGGTATGAATAAATCCGTACCAGCTAGTATTAAGTCGCAAATGTGGGACTGGGTAGAATTGGGATCACTAGAGAAGAAAGACTGCCATGGAACATCAGCAAGATAATTTCTAAATCCATCCCAGTCTGCCCTATCAAAGTGCCATCGGGTCACCCAGACAGGTTCAGAACGGGGAGGTGTGGGAGGGTTAACTAATGAGGCTTTGATGAGATTGTGATCAGAGGATCCAAGTGGTGACAGTACCTCTATCCTGTATTGATCTGGATTATTTGTCAAGAATAAATCCAAGAGATGGGCATTATGGTCAGGATTATCAGGTATTCTGGTTGGTTGCTTTACCAACTGGGTGAGATTAAACGATGTTAATGACTGCTAGTGCTAGTACCTCCCGGTGCTAGTAATGGTGATGATTGTGGTTCTGTTGACCCTTGATGTTTATATTGTGATAAATGATAGTGCTATATGGTGATAGTAATGGTGCTAGTGGTTGATGGTGAGAGTGATGGTGATAGTGGCTTATTGTAATAATGATGGTGCTAGTGGCTGATTGTGATAATGATGGTGCTAGTGGGTGATGGTGATGGTGCTAGTGGTGGTGATAGTCCGTGCACCACACCACCAGTCTCGACGAAAGCAGAGCTTCCGTGACTTCTTGCACAGACTTTCACTAATCCTCAGTAATCCCTGTTGCCCACCACTACACACTTTTTTCCTACACTTTTTCTTCATCATACTTTTTTCCCAGTAATGTTATTTTTCTGTGTTTTTTACTAATATTTTCTTTCTATTCCTTTGTTCTTTTCTGTGTTTCTGTTCGTTTGTTTGCGACATACTTGTTATTGTCATTTTTTCCCCTTTTTCTTTTCTTTTTTTGCTTAGTTTTCCGTTTTGTTTTCCTAAACCTGTTGTTTTTCCTTTTTCTGGGTGTTGCTTATTTTTTTACCATTATTGCTGTGTTAATTCTAAGTTTTTCCTTTTCCATTTTTGTTCCATTTTCCCCCTTTTTATTCCCCTGCTTTATTTTTATATTCATAATTATTTGTCAGTTTTCCTTTGGTCGATTTTCTTTATCTCTTTCCATTGTGGTCATTTAACACTCTGAGAGGTTTAAAGGTTTGAATTTCCCAGTCAGAGTGAGGAATGAGTGAGTTATAGCTTGTAATGCCGGTTTCTGTTACTCAGTTTCGTTTCGGCTTCTTCTCTGTATTCGTCTTCTCATCTTAGTCAAATTGTCACGTCATCTAATCTCAGTCATATCTTCTTTGATCACCGCGTAATCCCATCATCCTCACTGATGGTCTCGTGGTTGGAACTCCCTAGTCGGAGTGAACGCCTTGCATAAACTCAATCCAAAGAAAAGAATGGAAGTGTTTCAATGAGCCTACCTAATGCCATCAGGGGAAGTGTGCTGGCCATCTACACTTAAATGTACTGGACTACCGTAGCCTAGCCTCGGGCCCCTACTCATGAAGCTGATGATACGGAATTGCCTGTTATCATTGTACCCTCTGCAGTTCAGTTCAGCCTCCTCCGCGCCGCCTTCCTTAACATTCATCCTGCTATCAGCGAATCCCCAGCCAGATTATCGGATCCTGTTCATAAGCGCCTCTGTATCCCTACCCTCAACAATCTCCACCTTCTACTCCCTCACCACTTCACTCTTCACCCTCCCCTCTCTCTCCAGTTCACTTCCCTACCTCACCATTTCACTTCCTTCTCACCCCTTCACTTCTCTCCCTCACCTCTTCCCTCCCGCACTACTTCACTTTCCTCACTCATCACTTCACTTCCCTCCCCTACCTCTTCCCTCCCACACCACTTCACTTCCTCACCATGTCACTTCCCTCCCTCACCATTTCTCTCTCTCACCACTTCACTTCCCTCCTTCACCACTTCACTTCACTCCCTCCATTCTCCGACCTTCCTCACTTTATTCCCCTTACATCACTGGCCTTACTCCATTAGCATTCATCCTACTTAAAGCAATCCTCTTCACCAGATTATCGGATCTCGTCGACAGGTATTGTACCTCTATATCCCATCTCTCATCCATCACCACCTCCCTCCCTCCCTCTTACGAGCTCACCTCCTTCCCTTTCACCAGCTTACCTCCCTCTCTCCCTCTCGCCAGCTCACCTCCCTCCCTCCCTCTCATCAGCTGACCTCCCTCCGTCTCCCTAGCTCACCTCCTTCCTGTCCCCAGCTCACCTCCCTCCCATGCCTCATCAAGCACCTCCCTCCCATGCCTCATCAAGCACCTCCCTCCCATGCCTCATCAAGCACCTCCCTTTCCTACTTTGGCATAATTAATTAATACAAGTACAGACCTAACTTTGGCTGAGTCGGGAATTTTTCCAATAAAGTTTGTTATTGCAAAGAAGAGGAAGACGTTTTATGCAGAAAGAATCACATCTGGTGATACAGATGCGCCACTTTGTTACGTATATGACTTATGCAGACAGTACAATACAGTAGGATATAGATTCATAATAAAGTTGCTTAATTGTGGTACTACCTCTAACCCAGTGGAATATATTTTGGGGATAATTGGTGATAAAGCAGATTCAGCAACAAAATATGTGACATATAGATCAATAATGAACCATGGCCTAACAGTTCATCCTATATACAAAAGTAAACTCTATGTATGATTTTCGCCGTAGGTTTACAATGTTAAATTTCTCGTCACTTACTGATTTACTTAATGAAGCAGAAAACTGTAAAGAGCTATGTAAGTATATTGATGATGTATTGAGGGTATACGATTAAATAATGTTCTGGGTAATATTGTGATAATGTGTACCTAGTGGAGGTTAATCTAGATGCATAGTTGACTGGTATACACTGCACTATTATAGTTTAAGGAACTAATTGGAAACAATGTTTTTCAAAGGAGTGGAGTACAAGACAAATGTTTGTTGGTACCTCTCTACTTATGATGTAAGTATGTTCTTTGTTTGGACAAAAATTGTATTCTTAGCGATAGTTATCAGCTTACGAAATGTAACCATGTGAAGAATTTTTGTCAATAAACTAACTAACTAACTATCCCGCAGCACCCCGGTGATCGTCATTTCACCTCACAGTCTCCCCCATTTCTCACCAGTTAACCTCCCATCCCTCCATTTCCTCACCACGTCCCTCACCAGTCCACCTCACCCTCTGCGTCAACAGTCATGATGCTAACAGTGGCCCTCTTAAACAGGTTATGGGATCCTGTTGACGAGCCCCACTACATCCCAGGGACCCCAGCTAGTAATGTATTCGGACTGACCCCGCCTGTCCGAATTCGGTGTTGTGCCCTGTATCCGTCCTAAGCAGATCACGTATTAGTCCATTTAGTACCGTACGTTTTTTTTCTTTACCTGTTATCGCTATTTACCTTATTCCCAGGTGTTGGAGAGGGACTCCTTTACGTGGTGGCATTGATATGAGTAGGAGGTAGAACTGCCCGGTTATACCAACGAGAGAGAGAGAGAGAGAGAGAGAGAGAGAGAATAGAGGGTGGTGGACTGCCGAAAGGGGCAACTTCATCCTGCAGTCCATTGGGTTCACGTTTCAGATTAACCAAAGACTACAACTACCTTAATCCCAATCCTGTTGTACACTTATCCGTTTAGTTGGATTATATATTTTTCATTTTAATTTATTTAAATTTACGGCCTCGTATAAGCGAAGGCGATCTTGAAGTTTGTCAACCCCTCCAGTTCGAGAAAATTGTCCTACGCAGAATAAAAGCGTCTGAAGATAGCAAGAATAAAGTTAATGGAAAAATGTCGTGGGAGTGAAGTGGTTAACCTATTTAGCTCAGTGACTCTCTCTCTCTCTCTCTCTCTCTCTCTCTCTCTCTCTCGTTATTCATCGTCATCGTAATCCTGCCTTTTCACATAACCCCATCACTCTGGTAATGCATATTAAAATTATACTTTTGCCAACAGACGAGCTTATTCTGAAATATTAGTTTGACGGGGCCCTCATTACTCCCTTCACGACTAGAGATTTGCCTTAAGTCGAATTAAGTCATCTGAAGGTAGCAAGAGTACATTTTGAAGTCCCTCACCGGATTGATGAGGTTAAGATATTGACTTGGGTATATTTGATTCTCGTATAACTGGTTTGTTTTCATCTGATGGAACTGAGTCACTTCCACAGCACGAATACTAGATTATGCGTAAAATCGGATCGTTTCGTTTCGCGTCGTTTATAAATGCTCCAAAATGTTTTCGTGCGTCGGCCCTCATCACCTAATGGCGGCTTCCCATGCTGCTCGACCCCTGACAGCCCTCATATTAAGTCCCTTATCCCGGAGATCACACTCTGTGATCTCGTTCCAGGTCTTTTACGGTCTGCCTCTTGCAACCCTACCCACGACATTCACACCTCTTACTTTCCGCACCCAGTTGTCACCATCCATCTTCTGAATATGACCAAACCATCTCAATCTCTCTCTCCTCAGCACAACACTAATACAGTCAGGTACCATACGGGACTGGTGTATTGGTATTACAGGGGTTGTTTTTACGAGATGACGGCGGGTCATTGGTAGATCAGCAGTTTCCGTTACACTGATTCATATTCCTTAAGTTGTTCACAGTATCAGTCGGGATTCGAGCCCATGTCCGTTGGAATAGTAGACCACATTTCCACCTACTCGGCCACCGCCTTCCTCTTAATAGAATCTGAGCGTTGAAAGACAAGTAGTTTGCCCGATATGTAGGCTTCAGTAAATTTTGGAACAGTGGATGGGGTGTTTGAAAATATTACCGATTAACTTATGATAGAAAGGCAATGATAGACTACGTGTGTGTGGATGAGCGAATGAGAAGACAAGTGTTGGATGCAAGGGTGTGGAGAGGGTGGGGGAATGGAGTCTCGGACCATCACTTAGTGATGGCCAAGGTAGAGCTGCAAAGAAAGTGGTTGAGGAGACGAAGGGGAAGACAGGAGGAAGCAGCTCCTGTGAGAAGAGTGGAGAAATTGCAAGATAGTGAGAAAATGACAGAGTATAAGAGCATAGTGGAAGAAAGATTGGGAAGGTATGAGCTAGAGCAGATGGAAGGGGTAGAAGACGTATGTAAGATATTCACGGAAGAGATAAGCGCAGCGTGTGAGGCGGTTTGTGGAGTGAGGAGGAGATGCAAGGGTGTGCAAGGGACAGCATGGTGGAATGATGAGGTGAAACGAGCTGTGGAACAAAAGAAGAAGGCATATGGTGAATGGTTGGCGAGTATAGGTAGGGGAGAAGATGAGAGAGAGAAGAGAGAGGTATATGTGAGCAGGAGAAGGGAGGTTAAGAGACTGGTGAAGGAGAGTAAGAAGAAAGTGGATGAAGAGTTTGGTAGGAATCTGAGTGTGAAATGGAGGGAGAGTAAGAAATTGTTTTGGAAGGAGGTAAAGAAAGTAAGGCAGTGTGAAAGGGGAAATAGTAGGGGAGTGAAAGATAGGAATAATAGATTGTTGGTGGAGAAGAGAGAGAAATTGAGGAGATGGAAGGAGCACTTTGAGGATTTGTTGAATGTAAAGAGTGAGAGCAGTGTGAGTATAAGTGGTTGGGGAATGGCTGGGAGAAGAAGAGATGAGAGGAGGGAGGAAGAGATCAGTAGGTCGGAAGTAGTGGAAGCGATGAAGAAGATTAAGCTGGGAAAGGCCCCAGGAATTGATGGAGTGTATGGTGAAATGCTTAGGTATGGGGGTGAGATTGTTGTAGAGTGGATATGGAAGTTGTGTAGATTGGCTTGGGAAGAGGGAAGGGTTCCAGAGGACTGGAAATCAGGTATAATTGTTCCTCTGTACAAAGGAAAAGGGGAGAGAGAAGTATGTGGTAACCATAGGGGTATTTGCCTTCTTAGTGTGACTGGTAAAATATATGGTAGAATACTCATTGATAGGATTAGGCATATGACAGAGGAGCTAGTTGGAGAAGAACAAGGGGGATTTAGGAAGGGAAAAGGGTGTGTAGATCAGATATTTGTTCTAAGATGTTTAGTGGAGAAGTATCTAGAGAAGGGAAGGAAAGTGTATGCTGCCTTCATGGACTTGGAGAAAGCTTATGACAGAATAGATAGGCAAGGTATGTGGAAGGTATTAAGAATATATGGAGTGGAGGGGAAATTGTTGAGTGCTGTGAAGAGTATGTACGAGGGAGCTAGGGCTACGGTGCGAGTGGATGGTGCGCTGAGTGAGTTCTTTGATCTCAATGTGGGACTGAAACAGGGGTGTGTGATGTCTCCATGGCTGTTTAATATATATATGGATGGGGTTGTAAAGGAGGTGCAAAGTAGGGCAGTGGATGTGGGGGTGGCCCTAATGAATGAGGGTGAGATTTGGAAGCTTCCGGTGTTGCTGTTTGCTGATGATACAGTATTGTTGAGTGAAGATGAATGGGAGTTGCAAGGTCTGGTGAATGAATTTGGGACAGTGTGTAGGAGGAGGAAGCTGAAAGTTAATGTAAACAAAAGTAAAGTTATGGTGTTTGAGAGGAATGAAGTCACAGAGTGTGCAGTGAGGTTGGATGGTGAGGATATGGAGAATGTGAGTGCATTCAAGTACTTGGGTAGTGTGATGAGTAAGGATGGAACTTTGGGGGATGAAGTACGTGAAAGGGTACAGCAGGGAAGAAAGGTTGTTGGTACACTGAAAGCAGTGATGAGAAATAGGGAGGTGAGTATGGAAGTTAAGAAGTCACTGCATGATGGTATTGTGATCCCTACCCTGACGTATGGAAGCGAGGCATGGACCTTGCAAGAGGGGAACAAGTCAAGAGTGAGAGCAGTGGAAATGAGTTACTTGAGAGGAGCATGTGGATTGACGTGGAGGGACAGGTTGACGAATGAAGAAGTGAAGGAACGTTGTGGGGTAGATGTGGATGTGGTTGAAAAGATTAGGAGAAATACACTGAGGTGGTTTGGACATGTGGAGAGAATGGAGAATGAAAGACTGACCAAGAGGGTGTATGTAGGTGAGGTGGAGGGAGGGAGAGGGAGGGGTAGACCGAGGATGAGGCGGAGGGATGGAGTTGAGAGGTATATGAGGGAGGGGGGGTGAGTTGGGGGGAGGGGAGTCAAATGGTGGGTGACAGAGTGACTTGGAGGCGTTTTGTCTGCGGCCACCCTTTGCGGGATTAGGGCGTCGGGCTATAGATAGATAGATAGATAGAACTTATTCTATGTGTTTATGCTTGCTATATTTTTATATAGATATTGATTTAGATACTGATGATGATGGTGGTGGTGGTGGTGGTGGGTGGTAAGGTAATGATGGTGATGACGATGAGGATAATGACGATAATGATGACCATAATAATGATGGCGATGACGATGATGATAGTGACGAACGGTAATAAGAAAGAGTAGCGCCCCTTCTACGAGAAAAGTATGAGTTTATGACAGTGACGATGGTGATGACGACGGTGATGTTTACCATGAGGAAGATCATAGGACACGTGCTCTAGCTGATCGAGGGGTATGGATTTATTAAAGACTAGCAAGTGTACTCGGCGCTGCCGGGCCAAAAAGGCGAACTCACTAATCCTGTTTGTTCCAGTTCAATCTTTCTTTCAACACCAGAAAGACCATGTACCTCTTAAGCTTTTGAAGAGGGATTATAATAGGTCCAGGAACTTTCTATTGCAGCTTTCGCCGACTAACGCACAGTATTTGTGCGCACTTGTTTACTGTTATCGGTGACCTCAAATGACCTCCGACCGGTGACCTCAAATGACCTCGGAGGTCAGCCTCACATAGCCTATGTCCGAACTGGAGGTCATGTAAGTCTCCATACCAAAAATTGGACTGCTGGGGTAACCGGCGTTGCCGGGGCAAAAAATGCGAACACTCTACCGGTGACCTCAAATGACCCAGATCTGAATTTTGACCCCCCTAAAACCATCCTTTGGTAACCCTGATTCAAAATATATATGGGTCTGGGGGTCTCTGGCCCTTGGTTTGGGCGTACTTGAAGGACAATCAAACAAACAAACAAACAACGCATCTCTTTTATTCAGATAGATGCTGAAGATGATGGTGACGATGATGATGACGAAAGATAATGAGAGAAAAAAGTAGCCAGGTAAAAGAGTGACAACAGTTTATTAGAGGTACTGGCACGAAGATGATAGTGACGATGATAATAACTGATAATTATAATGACAAAGATGGTAATAATGATAACGAAGATGACGAATGACGAGGAGAAAGAGGAATGTGCCCTAACCGAGTAAGAGGGCGACGTGAGTGTATTACACACACACACACACACACACACACACACACACACACACACACACACACACACACACACACACACACACACACACGCACGCACACGGCGAGGCAAGAAGGGAACTTTAGTGGCGTGGTCATATGAGTGGCAATTTATGTCGTGACGTGATCGAGTGATGTCGCCCACGTGTTGGTTACGTTATCTAAATGAACATCGTCCCTGCTGTGTGTACAGAGAGAGAGAGAGAGAGAGAGAGAGAGAGAGAGAGAGAGAGAACCACGAAGGAATCTCAATAATGTTCTGTGTTGTTTCTTCCCAAGAGATAAATCAATAGGTAAATCGATATACATAGGTAGTCATATAGAAAAATAGATCAACGGATGTGAAAAACACTTAGCACCCATAGGTAATTGAAGACGGCAGAGGATGCTTCGTCGTACAGTTGCCCTAGCGATAAATGATGCATAAGAGTCATTAACAATCAATCAATCAATCAGTCATTTCCTGTGGCACCCCACGGGATGCATAGGGCCTCAATGAACTCTCTCCACCAATATTTGTCTCTTGCCATCTCCTTCAGGTCCCACCAACACTCCTCTCCAGCTTCTCTTTTCATTGTCCTCAACCAGGTTTCCCTCGGCCTACCTCTACCTCTTCTTCCTCTAGCAGTCCACTCTGGCACATCCTGTATTAAACTACCTTCTTTTCTGTATATGTGTCCCAGCCACTTCCAGCGAGACAGTCTCACATATTCATTAACTGGTTCCACTCTCGTAATATCCCTTACTCGTGCATTTGTAACTCTGTCTTGCCACTTTACCCCAAGAATCCTTCTTAGTATTTTATTCTCAAATCCTAAAACTTTCTGATCTGTTGCAATTGAACTGTACCATAACTCATGCCCGTAAATTAAAATTGGTCTAACCATGGACTTGTAAATTTTCACTTTAGTATGTACCGAAAGCATATTATTATTCCAAACAAATTTCAACATTCCAACAGCTCGCCAAGCCTGTTTAATCCTCTCCTCAATTTCATTGTTTAATGATCCATTAGATGCTACAATCGTTCCCAGATATTTAAAATTTTCTACATTCTTCACCACATTATTCCCAATTACACAATCGATTTGGTTCTCCACGTTCATGTTAATAGTTTCAGTCTTTCCACAATTTATTACCAATCCCACTTTTTCTCCTTCCTCCACCAGACAATCAAGCACCCTCTGCATCTCGTAAATACTTCCGCAAATCAGTACAATATCATCATCATAGTCCAAATCCATCAGCTTCTTATTTTCTTTCCAGTTAATTCCGGCACCTGTTCTCCTTACAACCTTTTTCATAACATAATCCATAACCAAAACAAACAACAATGGCGAAAGAACTCCTTGAATCACTCCTGACCTAACTTGAAATGGATCGCTCAAAGAACCACCCACCATTACCTTACAAAAAGTACCTTCATGCAGGCTTCTAATAATATTTACAAACTTTTCTGGTATACCATAGAATCTCATAATTTTCAACATAGCTCCACGTGAAACACTATCAAACGCCTTTTCAAAATCCACAAAACACATACTAAGTGGCATTTTCATCTCATTAGCTTGTTGCATTAGATGCCTTACAATAAAAATCTGATCATTACAACCTCGACCCTTTCTAAATCCCGCTATATTATTTACATCGTTTTACTGTCGACAGTAGGAACCAGTGAAATACAGTGGGATATTAATGCATAATGAACAGAATAGGTTGCTAACAGGCAAAAAGATAGGTGTTAAGAAATCACCAGTCACGAAGAGATGTGCCGTTGTCGGTTTAGAAGTTTTTTTTCCCAACATCTCTCACCGATTTATTTTCGGTATTAATCCGTCTTGTTCTCTTGTATACTGTTTATGTCTTTGCCATACTGAGAATTTGAGTGAAAGAAATATGGTAGTAATATTCGTAGCTGCAGCCCCAGGTTCATCTGAAACTTGAACCCAGTGGACTGCAGCTTAAAGTTGCCCTTCTCCCGCAGTCCACCCTCCTGCTTTTGAGGGAACAGGGAGGGAGATGAGGAACGTTTGTATATCCGAACGGTGGAGTCACCCAGTTGTATCAGTGCCACCACGTGAAGACGTACCTCCCTAGCACCAGCTCTCAAAAAAAAAAAAAAAAAAAAGAAGACAAAGAAAAAAATGTGCAAATGTAAAGTGGTGAGGAAAAAGAACTTGGGGGCCTCCTCAAGTAGCGAAAACACACACACACACACACACACACACACACACACACACAGTCCATATCAGGTCCACTACGGGATTGAACCTACTCGTTGATGGGAGAGTTGTAGCCGAAATTTACCGTTCCCGTCCCACAATGGATTCGAACCTTTGTGCGTACGGCACCGTCCTCACCCCATCACTCGGATGACGGATGTTATTACATCCTGAACATGATTATAATAGAGCTAGAAGATAAAAAGGAGTCTGGATCCCTCTGCCTGTTTTTGATACTGTTTTCATTTTAACGTGGCGTATACTCTTCACTTGACTTTTCGTAATTGCCGTCTTTCCATCTAGAACGCCGAGTTGTAAAAATAGGTTAATAACAGAGTAAGATGCTTGCTGTGGTAAGGATGCAGAACTGTAATATTACCTTTTTTCTGTCACTGGTCAAAGCGAAATCAGCAGCTACAAAAGGACGAAAATCTGGGTCATGTTAAATTGATAAAACGTAATCTTTGACCTGTTCCAGCCTTAACCTTAGAACCTTGAAAACTTGTACTTACCTTCACTCGCCCCGACAAACTTTTACCAAAAATCTCTAATAATCCCTTGCAAAGTTTTCAACTGATCACCCATTTTTAACTTTTAGCGTAATTTCGTAGTAAGTTCACCAGCATTTTGAGGATGAGTTGGTTGAAGAAGGGATGGCTGATTATATACCTGTTTGTGTGTGTGTGTGTGTGTGTGTGTGTGTGTGTGTGTGTGTGTGTGTGTGTGTGTGTGTGTGATGACTTTATTCAGCACAGTTCTTTCTATCACCTGTTGGTTTCGTTCAGCTTAGGTATGGAAGCTGGTCGTGTGAGGGTAAACGCCTGTACTGCCTGAACCCCATTTTATCTCAAAGAAAATCATATGACGGTGGTAAGAATGAACCTGGGGGAAAAACATGAAAAAGTCCAGATTCTCACAATGAATCGGTTAAGGGAGAGTGTTACCCAAACGGACCGGAGGATTTTTTATTTTATTTTACCATCTGACAGGTTTATTTATTTCAAGATAGATTTTTGAAACTGGAAGGGGGGGGGAGATAGATGCAGCCTCAGCAGACTTTTAGTATAAGATGCTTTTGAGTAAATTTCGTGGGTAGCCGCAAGAATCATGTAAAAAACTAAGAAAAGAGGACGTCACCGGATTTAGACTCTCATTTTTTTTTTTTTATAAAGGTGTTTGTTTATTTTCCGGCAAGTTGGCAAGTACAGGAGGTGTAAGATTTCCAGATGATGAGGAATTAAATAAAAAAAGTGAAGTGTTATAGAAATCCAAAAAGCCAGGAGGTGAAGGCACTGAGAAAACACCCTAATTTTTTTTTTTTTCTCATATTGACTCAGGACGATTTTATTTACCTTAGAAGTGAAGGGTTAGATCCAGCCTTCATTAACCCCTTTAGGCCACCTACATGATTTGTATTGGGTGAATCACTGTTCTCAATTCGAAGAATTTTTCGTTATTTTTCGCTTTTAAGGAACTGATTTATGTGAAATTTGTTACTTTCTTCACTCCATTACTATTTATGCACCTTTACACCAAGTACTGAAAGCGATATTTCACTCTAAGCATAACTTCAGGCGTAACTCTGAACGTAACTCAAAGCATAACTCGCACAAATATAATCATAACTGTAAGCATAAATCAAATCATAACTCTAAACATAACCAAGCATAACTCTAAACATAACTCTAAATACAACTCCAAATGTAACTCTGAGCATAAATCCAATCCTAACTCTAAACATAACTCTAAACAGAACTCCAAACATAACTCTAAGCATAAAACTAATCGTAACTAAATATAACTCTAAACATAACTCCAAACATAACTCTGGGCATAACTCTAACATAACTCTAAGCATAACTGAACTCTGTCTTCCAAATTATCAAGTTTTTAGTGCCTCTTCTCCACTGGGATGGCTTTATTCTCCATCATAATGTTTTCTTTTAACCAGTCAAGTAGCCTATGCGAAGCTTGTGTGTGTGTGTGTGTGTGTGTGTGTGTGTGTGTGTGTGTGTGTGTGTGTGTGTCCCCCTTTCCCCTTAAGATGACACGTTAACCAGAAGAAAAAACTGTAAAATTAAATCAGGTGAACTGAAAACCTGGCAGTTATTAAAAAATATATATATATATATATATATATATATATATATATATATATATATACGATCATTAAATCAGTGCAGGTGACAAAGCCCGTATTATTGTAGGTTAAGGAAGCTCCCTAACACCTCTTTCTATGTGATTTATTTTGTTTATTACCTTTTGCTATCCTCTTCTGTGTCATTTGAATCATTAAAATGCCTCGACACTCAGCATAAATAACATACAAAGTGTGATAGTAACCAGCCGTAGCCGAAAATAAATCACAAAGGAAAAGGTGCTAGGGAGCTTCCTTAACCAACAGGAATAAGGAGGTGATGTCTTCTCTGCGCCGCACTGGAGGAAGAACAGCATTTTTAGGATATATTTGTTTTTAATTCAGATGTCAAGGGAGGTCCTGAAATGCAGCATATGACTGACAAATACCAAATTTTGACAATTTCAGAGGATTGAGAGTAATATAAATCCAGACATCAGTAAGGGATTTATTGGCTTTATACTGCTGTCTCAGATTAGTAAATCACCGTTTCATATCATACTGCTTTTCCTGGACGATTTTTTTTTCAACTTTGAATTGACATTGGTGTGGTTAGATAAATCCTTCATTAATCCTTCTAACACCATGACCTGTTTTCATGTAGCCTATATAGGTTTTCTTACATCCAACCGGTTTTATTCAGTTTATAATGCACTGTTCTACCCGAAGGGATTACATTTCTAACTGGAGGGATTATATTTCTGATTGGAGGATTACATTTCTAACTGGAGAGATTACATTTCTAACTGGAAGGATTACATTTCTAACTGGAAAGACTACAGTTCTAGACTGGAAGGATTACATTTCTAACCGGAAGGACTCCATTGAGTGGAGGGATTCCATTTTCAACTGGAGGATTACATTTCTAACGAGGGATTACATTCACTGGAGGGATTACATTTTCAACTGGAGGGATTACATTTCTAATTGGAGGGATTACATTTCTAACTGGAGGGATTACATTGACTGGAAGGATTACATATTCAGCTGGAGAGATTACATTTCTGACTGGAGGGATCACATTTCTGACTATATTTGTAACTAGAGTGATTACATTTTTAATTGGAGGGGCTTCATTTTAATTGGGTATTACATTTTTAACTCAAAGGATTAAAATTCCAAGTAGAGGGATTGCATTTCTAACTGGAGGGATTACAGATTTATCGATGGATTACATTTCCAACCGGAGGGATTACATTTTTTTTTCAAGAGATTACATTTCTAACTGGAGGGGTTACATATTTATCGAGGAATTACATATCTAACGAAGGATTGCATTTCTAACTGGAGGGATTACATTTCCAACTGGAGGGATTACATTTCTAACTGGAGGGAGTACTTTTCTGGCTGGAGGGATTACATTTCTAACTGGAGGGATTATATTTCTAACTGGAGGAATTACTTTTCTGACTGAAGAGATTACATTTCTAACTGGATGGATTACATTTATAACGAGGGATTACATTTCTAACTGGAGGGATATATTTCTAACTGGAGGAATTACTTTTCTGACTGAAGAGACTACATTTGTAACTGGATGGATTACATTTACGAGGGATTACATTTTTAACTGGAGGAACTACATTTCTAACTGGAGGGATTACATTTCTAACTGAAGGGGCTACATTTTAACGGGATTACATTTCTAACTCAGGGGACTAAATTTCCAAGTAGAGGGATTGCATTTCTAACATTGATGGATTATATTTCTAACCGGAGGAATTACACACAGCCTTTACCAATTTCTTCCCTCTATTAAGGTAATCCCCTAAACCAAATACATTAATCTGGCCGCATCATTAACATAAAAAGTACACAGTCGAGTTGAAATGGTTATGGTAGTCATCAGGAAAAAAAAAATCAGAATCTATATAGTGTTTGTTTAACTCACCATCAGGCATTCCCTATATTCTTTTTCCGAGTACACGTGGATTCCTTTTCTCCGTTTTGCTTCATTATGAGTGTGTGAGCCAGGAAAATGGGTCTTGTCAGCCTTAAATAACTCTCCTATATTTATCACCTTCCACTTTGCATCTGGTCATACGTTCCCACTTTATCAGTCTTGTGGTTCATTTGGCAATCGTATTTTCCTTTTCATTTTTGTGATAAAGTTCGAGATCCTGGAAAAACTCGGGATCCCAGACAACCAGCAGCGTCCTCCCGCCCTAATTAGTGGCGGCAAAGACCTGCCTCGTTAGCTTTATGAAGAGCCTAAACTTGGTCTTTGTGCTGACTAACTATTGGGAATTAGTTAGACCTTCTGTCAGTCTGGAAACAATCCATCTCATTCCTGGCCATGAGATAGTACATATTACAGTTGTGCTACATTATTGTTACAGATTACACTTGTACTATATTATACTTACGTTATATAATGTAATAGGCCTATTACTCTCGACATTACTGCATTTCCCATTGTGCAGTGTGTTTTACAGTGTTTCATATTGATAGCCAGGTCTTAACGCATCACAGTATTAGCTGTTATTATTTGGTGATTTATTATTATTATTATTATTATTATTATTATTATTAACGAATGAGGGTGAGATTTGGAAGCTTCCGGTGTTGCTGTTGGCTGATGATACAGTACTGTTGAGTGAAGATGAATGGGAGTTGCAAGGTTTGGTGAATGAATTTGGGACAGTGTGTAGGAGGAGGAATCTGAAAGTTAATGTAAACAAACGTAAAGTTATGGTGTTTGAGAGGAATGAAGTGACAGAGTGTGCAGTGAGGTTGGATGGTGAGGATATGGAGAATGTGAGTGCATTCAAGTACTTGGGTAGTGTGATGAGTAAGGATGGAACTTTGGGGGATGAAGTGCGTGAAAGGGTACAGCAGGGAAGGAAGGTTGTTGGTACACTGAAAGCAGTGATGAGAAATAGGGAGGTGAGTATGGAAGTTAAGAAGTCACTGCATGATGGTATTGTGATCCCTACCCTGACGTATGGAAGCGAGGCATGGACCTTGCAAGAGGGGAACAAGTCAAGAATGAGAGCAGTGGAAATGAGTTACTTGAGAGGAGCATGTGGAGTGACGTGGAGGGACAGGTTGACGAATGAAGAAGTGAAGGAACGCTGTGGGGTGGATGTGGATGTGGTTGAGAAGATTAGGAGAAACACACTGAGGTGGTTTGGACATGTGAAGAGAATGGAGAATGAAAGACTGACTAAGAGGGTGTATGTAGGTGAGGTGGAGGGAGGGAGAGGGAGAGGTAGACCGAGGATGAGGTGGAGGGATGGAGTTGAGAGGTATATGAGGGAGGGGGGGGTGAGTTGGGGGGAGGGTAGTCAAATGGTGGGTGACAGAGTGACTTGGAGGCGTTTTGTCTGCGGCCACCCTTTGCGGGATTAGGGCGTCGGGCTATAGATAGATAGATAGATAGATAGATTATTATTATTATTTTTATTATTATTATTATTATTATTATTATTATTATTCAACCTATCTATCTCTCTATCTATTGCCAGACGCCTTAATCCCGTAAGGGGTGGCCACAAACAAATCGCCTCAATGTCGCTCTGTACCCCAACATTTCACTGTTCTTCTCCCAACTCACACACCCCTCTCATATTATTATTATTATTATTATTAATTATTGTTGTTGTTGTTGCTGCAGCTGCTTCTGCTGCTGCTGCTGCTGCTGCTGCTGCTGCTGCTGCTGCTGCTGCTGATGATGATGATGATGATGATGATGTTGCTGTTATCATCATCATTCCTGTGTATGTGATTGATAGGGGCGCTCACCATTCACTCACTCGATGGTGTAACTACCTTCCAGTGACTCTACACTGAGTGTCAAGCCATATATTTTCTTGTAGCCCAGGAAATCAGTCACCACGTTGGGTGGTAACCGTGTAACCAATTAGGGTCCTGGTGCACTAGTGGGATAAGGCCCTCGACCAGGATGTTTTCCATGAAGGATGACGCTCTCTCTCTCTCTCTCTCTCTCTCTCTCTCTCTCACACACACACACACACACACACACACACACACACACACACACACACACACACACACACACACACACATTTGTTTTCCTTAGTTCGCATATTGTTCTCTTAAAATTCTTTCTCTTTCCCAGTCTTCTGATGCACTTTTGTTCTTCCCATTCCACAACGCCCTGGGAGTGGTCAGAGTGCAGCCTTTCTCCAATATGGAGGGGGGGGGGAATTGATTCAAAAAGAAAAAAGTTAGAGAAGAATATATAGGGTTCACTACGGTATTTTTACTATTTTTTTTTTTCTCCCAAGTATAGTATTTGCTGTGCGTTTCTAGGACCCGTATTTCCGTCGGTTCCTAAGCTGTTTATTTTGCTTTTACATTCTAAGATCACCGTTCTCTACATAAATAACGTACAAAAAGACATTAGCCAAACGTACCGTACCTAAAAATGAGTCGGTAAGGAAGAGATGTTAGGGAGCTTCCTTGGCCGCTGGGAATACGAGCCAAGGTTTCACAGGGTCTCTCGTGTAGTGGGGCTGCCCTGTTTTGCTGTGCTTGTTATGTGACTCTTGTCTCTTTTTCTTTTCTTTATTACTTTCTCTCTCTCTCTCTCTCTCTCTCTTACTTCTGTTGGTCATTCTTCCTTTCCTTACTCTTTCTCATATTCTGTTACACTTGCCCTTCTCACTCTCTTCTCTTAATGACTTCTCTTTCGAACTCTCATTTTTTACTCTGCACTTCTTTCTGGCACTTTTTTCTCTATTTCTCCTTTTTCTTGCACTCGTGTTTCTCACTCTTTCGCTTCCAGTTGTTCTCATCTTTTTCACATGCTTCGTTTTTTTTTTTTTTCATTTTCTTCCCTTTGTCTCTGTTTTTCTTTCCTTTCTCACTCTTCCTCTCTTTCCCACTTTATCTCTCATTCTTCCTGTTTCTCACTCTTCCTTCACTTTCTCACTCCCCCCCCCCAGTCTCACTTCCTCTTTCTCGCTGTGCTTCCTCTCGTTTCTCAAACTCTATCCCTTTTCTTTCATCTCGTTTTCATTCATTCCGTATTGTCACGCCGTACATTTCTTTCTCTCCCTACTCATTAACAAACCTCATTCCCAAAACCTTCAAACCTCTGTAGATTTTCCCAGTGAGTAAAAATGAATATACTTTTTCACCTTAACTTGGCACAGATTTACGTCCTTTTGAAATAGTGGTAGGAAAAAAAGCGCTACGGCTATGCATCCTTTCTGTAGCACTTCTTCGTGATTAGCACCATATTCTAGTGTTAATGTGACAACTCGGCAATGAAGATGAAGATACAATTTTTTTTTACCAAGTTAAGGTGAAGAGAGTATAGTTGGCCAGAGTAAAATAGGTATACAAGTCGTCTCTCCAGGGTCTTGGCACTGTTTGTTTAGCGATTTATTTTTGGATATGGCTTGTTAATATACAGGTGTAAGTTTGTATGTAAATAATGATGGATATGGTGATATTAGAATGGTCTGAGTAACACAGAAGGTAATAGCAAGGTGTAATCCAGACAAAATAAGTCGCTTACGAATAGGTGTTAGGGAGCCTCCTTAACCGACGATAATACGGGCCCAGGTGTAAGGAAGAATGGGGATAGTGTCTCAACCTTCCAGTCATCGAGATGTTTGTTGTTGAGAAGAAAAATCGTCTGGGATTAGCCAGGGAAAAATAGACAAATCGTCCCCCAAGAGGTACTCAGATTGAAAGGGGGGAAATGTTTTACGATGACGTCATTTTTATGTACTTATGTATATATATATGTATGTATGTATGTATGTATGTGTGTGTATGCCTATTTATTTATTTATTTATTTACTTTGATAATCGACACTTATGCAGTATACGTGAATCCCTAGTAACGAATGGTATTAGTCTGTGGTTGAATCATCCAGTCTGAACATTCTCACGGAAATAGAATATAACTCTCTGGAGACAGCAATAATAACATAAAAGGTTCAGAGTCGTCGTAGTGAAGTGTTAATTGATATGTGGCGAACTCTGTTGTTATTGGTGAAACTTTAGTATTTTATTCCGCATGCTTCTACACACACACACACACACACACACACACACACACACACACACACAAGAGAATGTTTGTCTGTGTGACTGCTGTCTATTCTCCGTGCAAATCGACAGGGATGTATAAAGAACTCTAAATGCTCTGTTAGTGTAACTCTAAAATGCTCTACTAGTGTAACTTTATACGAAGAATTTAAATGTTTACTGTACAGTTACTGAAGTGGCGCCCCTGATGGCTAAGATTAGAACTAACTAGAAATGATCAAGTCAGTATGGCGGAAACATGGCAACCAATTACTGTATTTTTTTTTTCTTTACCTCTGCAACCAAATCATTATTAGGTACAACGGGTCGGATGGGTGGAGTGGGCTGGCAGGGTTGGTGGGTGGGTGGATAGTGGGAAAATAGGTCCATGGTAGGAGTAGGTCAGTCGGGAATATATCGATGAGGAAATGGGCAAAGGGAGGAGCTTAGGTTCACTGGGTAAAATGGAACCCCGAGGGTCTTCTCCCACAGGGGGTGTGACCATCCAGTATCCCAGGCAATGCTCGATCATAGGGTTTTCCCGGGCAGCGCCGGATACCCCTGCGTTTATTCATCTGAGAGTGAAACAAAGGACTTGAGTGTTAATAGTGTTACCCCCAACCCTCTCATGGCCGGGACAACTCTAGTATTCATGTCCAACTATCGTCAGACCATTTATGCAGCGAGTCAGTCACAGGAACCAGGGTGATAATAGCCTACTGTCACCAATAACCCTCTCATGGTGGTGACATGTCTAGTATTCCCTTGCAGCTGATGCCAGATAGTTTCATTCAGTTAGGTATGGTTATAAGAGTCTGAGAGTGTTCATGAAGGCGGTATGAGAATTTACAATTCTAAAGTCTTTGAACTGGATACGTGATACGGTCGTACTGAGAAAGTAAAGCCATTGACGCGAAAAGTGGAGCCGCCACGGCAAATGTGACACGACCAGCATTGGGGGGAGTCCCTGTGAAATTGCCACCTCGATAATCCGGTTAGGGACATACGGCCCAGGTGAGGGGAATGGATAAATGGCTGCTGACTCATTCCACACCGGGAAAGACTGGAAAGAAAGAAAGAAAAAAAAAAAGGGGGGGGGGAGGGGAAATGAAATGTTGAAGCCAGGAAATACCGGACAGCTGCATTGGTGGAATAATGATGATAATGAATACTACAAAAAGAGTATTGAAAGAGTGGTAATGAAATCAGCAGGAGGGAAAGGGATCGTTACTGCGTAGAGACAGAAATGCAGTTAAAGTGTCTGGTAATCAGAATGGTAGGAGTCTTTATTTTCAGCTCAGTGTAGTCAGATGAACATGGAAACGATTAAGCATTCGCTGATAAAAAATACAAGAATGTTCATTGGGTTCTTAAGAAATACTTAGAAACTATAATGTTACCAGTGCAGTGTAAAAGCGTCAGTGTCTGTGAAACTGTGTGTGTGTGTGTGTGTGTGTGTGTGTGTGAGAGAGAGAGAGAGAGAGAGAGAGAGAGAGAGAGAATGACTGTGGGGAAAGAGACTGGAGATGGATGAACGTGGAGTCCATAAAATTCAGAGCATGAAAATAGTGAGTGTGATTAGAATTAAGCAAAACAGGCCAAGGCACAGATGCTTGAATTTAAGGTAGCATATGAGGCATCGAAGCGCCTCTTCCTTAGGGATTAAGTTTGCATATAACACCATAGCACTCTATTGTATGTTATTTATATGGTGTTAATACCATCTCAGTTTGCATCAGTAACAGGATATTGAAATGTTGAAACATCAGCCGCAAAAGAAAACGTGTCAGGAAATATCCATATCTGAATTCGAATTAAGGTGTGCTGCGTATATTTATGAAACGTTATCTTTTGCAATGATGACAAAAAACAAGACTGTTTTCGAGTCTCTGATGTTGATGACAGAAAGCAGGACCGTTCTCGAGACGTTATCTTTTGTAGTGATAACAGATAGCAAGACTATCCTCTTTAAGTCTCTCGTGGCCATTACAACTCTAATACTCATTTCCAGCCAACATGAAGAGATTTTATTCAGCAGAGAGTGAGTTACAGGAGGCGTGCATTAGCCCAATTATCTGGTTGAAATTTGTACCCTGAACAGAATTCCTAATATTGCCTGATAAAAATATTCTTGTACATCAGTAATATGAAATGGTAATCACCGCCCATAGTTATGATGCTTGACTTTGCTGTTCTGACTTCCTGTTAGCCCTTTAGGCTGTTAGAATTTTGGTGTTGGAGAGAGACAGTCAAAGAAACAACTCGCTTCCCAGTTCCATCTGAAGAAAATCTACAGCTGACGAAATACAGTGGAAAACAGAAGTTTCAAAAAAATTTTCCGCTTTCTATTCGTCAGACTTCTGAAAGATTTTTGTACGTCTGTCTGTACGTCTTCCCATGCTTGCATTACTATAGCCGGGCAGCTCCAGTGCCTGATTTTACAAACGTCCCTCACTTTCCACTCAGTCCTTCGAAAGGGGGATGGTGGACTGCAGGAGGAGGGAAACTTTACCCTGCGGGTCCACTGGGTTCACGTTCAGATGAGCCTGAGGGCACAACAACAACTACAACTGATAAAAATTTCCTCAGCTAAAGAGGATACCCGGATATTTCTCTAGCTAAACAGAATTGCCGGATATTTTTTTCCGATAAACTGCATTGTCAGATACTTTTCTTAGCTAAGTACTGTAGAATTGCTCGACATTTTTCTCAGGTAAACAGAATTGTTAGATATTTTTCTCAGCTAAACTTAACTGTGGGATATTTTTCTCAGCTAAACGGAACTCCGGGATATTCTTCACAGCTAAACAGAATTGCTGGATATTATTCCCAGCTAAACAGAATTTCGGATATTTTTCCCAGCTAAATAGAGTTGACGGATATTTTTCTCAACTGAACATATCCCACAGCATTCATAACAGCAAGATTTTTTCTAACCCTTTGATCGCCAGTTAAAGAATAATAAGGCACCAGGGGAGGATGGTTTATTTCCGGAAATGTTTAAAGTGGATCTTGACCAAGCTATTCAATAAGATATGGGTGGCGGGGTTACTACCATCAGTTTGGAAGAATGGTGTAATTGTTAAAGTTCCGAAGAAGGGAGACCTGAGTGAATGTGGTAATTGGAGGGGAATCTCTTTGTCACCGATAGCTTTGAAAGTTTTCAGTAGATTGTTGTTAAATAGGTTGGAGCCGGTGGTTGAGGGTATTCTGAGGGATGAACAGGCTGGTTTTAGAAAGGGACGTGGTTGCAATGATCAGATCTTTATAGTTAGGCATTTGATGCAGCAAGTTAATGAAATGAGAGTACCGTTAAGTCTTTGTTTTGTTGATTTTGAAAAGGCTTTTGATAGTGTTTCGAGAGAGACTATGGGGAAGATCATGAGACATTATGGAATACCAGAGGAGTTTGTGAGGGTCATTATGAACATGCATGAGGACACATTTTGTAAAGTGATGGTTGATGGTTGTCTGAGTGATTCGTTTGAAGTCAAGTCCGGAGTAATTCAAGGTGGTGTTCTATCGCCTTTACTATTTATTTTGGTCATTGATTACATTATGAAACGCGTTGGAACAGAAACCGGTGCAGGTATACTTTGGGGAGAGAACAGGAAACTTTTGGATTTAGATTATGCAGATGATATAGTTTTGATTTGTGATGGGCCAGAAGAGATGCAGAGAGTGTTGGACTGTTTGGTGAGTGAAGGTCGCAAGGTGGGTTTGGTTATTAATTGTGGAAAAACTGAAATAATTAATATGAATATGGAAAATGCGCAGGAATGTGTAATTGGAGGTATGGTTGTAAAGCAAGTTGATAGGTTTAAATATTTAGGTACTTATTTAGCCAAGGATGGTTCTTTGAACTTTGAATTCGAGGAAAGGTTAAAGAAGGCTAATCAGGCAATGGGAATGCTTAAAAATATTTGGAATAATAACAATTTCTCTGTGCATACAAAAATCAAACTTTATAAGGTAATGGTTAGGAGTATCTTAATTTATGGACACGAGTCTTGGTACAGCACAGTGACTATGGAAAATAAATTCTTGGTGTTTGAAAATAAAGCACTTAGAAGAATATTAGGAGTTAAGTGGTGGGAAAGGGTACCAAATAGTAGAATTAGAGAAATAACGGGAGTGCAGCCGATCGATGAATATGTTAGATTCTCACGATGGAAGTGGCTAGGACATGTGTATAGGAGACAGGGAATAGTACGAGGTACACCAGGGTGGGTGGCACTTGGTAGGAGAGGTAGAGGAAGGCCAAAAGAGACGTGGGTGAGGACAATGAGACGGGAAGCTGGAGATGAGTGTTGGGGAGATCTTGAGGAGTTAGCACAAGATAGGATGTGGTGGTGTGAGTTCATCGAGGCCCTATGCATCCCCGAGGGTGCCACAGGAAATGATTGATTGATCGCCATTGCTTCCAAGTTAAACAAAATTGCCAAGTCAGACTGTTAGACAAAGTTTGTTTACCCCATGTCCCTATTTGACCAGCATTACATAATATAATTAGTATCCTGGATGTAAGTTTGGTGGGTGGGTGTCACAGTTTGGGGAAACACTAGCGTAATTTGACCACGTTCCTGACCTCCATGTAGTCAATAGACATTCTACACAAGCCCTGTTCTTCCTTTTAAGCCAAACCCAAGCAGTCTAGGGGTATCCTA
Source organism: Coenobita brevimanus (assembly GCF_032717465.1). Lineage (NCBI taxonomy): Eukaryota > Metazoa > Arthropoda > Malacostraca > Decapoda > Coenobitidae > Coenobita > Coenobita brevimanus. The sequence continues at coordinate 33,634,202 of NC_136954.1, forward strand.
TGCATCACGATCCGATTCTCGAGCGGCTGCAACAAATCGCCATCAAAGAGACCTAATGCACCTTGTAACGAGAAAGAAACTGAACACACACACCCAGGAAAAGGAAATGAACTGGGTTAGGTCCTGTATGAGACAGCCCTAGCATGTATTCAATATGGACGGTGGGTGTTAGCGCCGAAAGTAGTGACATGTAGAGGTGTATGGTATGTAGGAGGACTGCTGGGCCTTGATAGCAGGCCGTGAAGCCTATGCCCAGAGTCGGACACATAAAAAAAAAAAAAAAGACGAGAATACCACACAGAACACAAGGTCGTTGATGAGGGAAATACTTGAACAAAGGAGCACCTTGCTTAAGCACCGTGGTGAAATGTGAGGCCAACTTTTTCCCCGAACTGAGCTAATGTGAGGAACATGTTTATTTACAGCTGCCCTGGACGAGGCTGGTGCTGGATTAAAGAAGAAAAATGGACCAGCAACGAGGGGTCTGTGAGATGAATGGGTCATGATTTGGCTGTGCAGAGCTGGGGATGGCATGATTTACTGGTGGAATCGGTTGAGTTGAAACCAGTTTACTGCCAAATGCTATGGATAAGCAGGATAAAATCGCCAACTGTATAAATTGTGCATATTTGTAATTGCCCAACTCCTACCAGTGGCTAAACTGATATTTTTAACAAGTTTAGCTGTTGGTAGGTGTATAAACTTTGCATATTTTTAGTTGCCGAATTCCTACCCTTGGCAAAGCTGAATAAAATCGACAGCCCATTAAACACTGCATATTTTTAGTTGCCAAATTCCTACCCACACAGCACACTAAGTAATGGATCCCACTGAGTTTGTAACATGTAAATGATCAGAGGTCCGTTGGTGCATATTGCGTTGTTTTATAGGCCAGTATTTTTAGTTGGCATCGGAGGTATGGTAACCCCTCTGGCTCGTTGCTTTCTGTTACACACTGCACTTGAGTTATGCGTCTTCTTGTATGTTACTGATGCAAAGAGTGTGGATATTAAACAGATAACATACGGGAAAGGTAGGTGTAGAATCGTTTATATATCGTTTGACAAAGAGGAACTACATCATCTGCTATGTCCGAGGCTCGTAATCTCGTGGGGGTAAGGAAGATCCCAAACACCTCCTCCTCATCGATTTATTTTTAGATTAGGCAGCGTAATATCGTTTTGTACATTATTTGTGCCGAATTTGGTTATGTTGGAATGAACTTTAGTATCACACAGAGGCGGACGACAAGGTATAATTAGTGTAGCACCTCTTCCTTAGCGGTTTATTTTGCATATCGCTCCTTAACAATCTACTGCATAGTGTATGTTTTCATAGCCACGTAATTTTCATCATTCTCATACATGGCGATATTAAAGTGGAATGCGAAATATCGACATAGATTCATCAACAACAAACACTGTGATATGAAAAGGTACTCAGCAGAATAAATCACTAAAGAAGAGGTATTACGGAATCTCCTTCGTCTCTTAGAATACGACTCGAATTTGATTCTGTCCCAAACAACTGGTCCAGCTACGGAAAGTTTTTATGATCGGCATCCATTGAGACCGATAATATCTTTTCATTTTTATTTATTTTTGTATTTTTGTTACTGTGATATGATGGGAGTTTTATTCAGAGTAGGATAGACGAGGAGGCAGAG
>NC_136954.1:33638367-33673393 GCF_032717465.1 Coenobita brevimanus
GAGAAGGGAGGAGAATGTGACGGAGGCAGGGGGAGAGAAGGAAAGAAGGAAAAGAGACGGGAGGAAAGTGTGACGGAGACAGGGAAAGGGAGGGTGGAAGGGGTGGGTATGTGTTTGGGACGGAGCGAAAGAGTGGAGGTAAGAGTAGAGTGGTGAGGAGTAGGGTGAGGAGGAGAGTGGAGGGGATGAGAGGTGAAGTATGGAAGGGAGGGGGGAGAGGGTGGGGATCCTGCTTGGTTGGGGAGGAGAGGAAGAGTTGAGGTAAGAGGAAAGTGGTGAGTGGGGGAAGAGGAGAGTGGAAGGAGGGAGGAGAACGGTAAGGAACAGAGAGAGAGAGATCGGGGTGGAAGGTGGTGATGAACAGCAAGGGAAAAGTAAAGTGGAGGGGGAGGGGAGGCATATGTCAGGGGAGGAGATGATGGGTAGGGGCAAAATAGTAGTGAGTGGTAGAGGAACAGTGGAGGGTGAAGGTGATAAAGACAGTGTAAGGATGGGAGATAGAGGAAGGGAAGAGGATTGGGGAAAAGTAATGTGAGATGGGGAAAGAAATAGGTGGAAGAAAAGTTTGGACGTCAGGGGAAAATGGTAATAATTAGGCTGGAATGATGGAATGGGAAACGCAAGGAAGGATGACGTGGGGGGGGGGGATAGAATTCTGTAGGGAAGGGGGATAAAGGAAGGCATAGGGAGTGGAGGAAGAGACGTATGACAATGGACGAATAGGAGGAGGAAGAGGAGGAGGAGGAGGAGCTCAAGCAAGGAATTTGTGCCAAGCTCTCTGAAATGCACGAAAATAAAGATAAACTAGTTCAGGGGGTGTAGACGAGGACGAGGATAAGAGGGAAGAGAGGGAGAAAAGCTGGTTATTAGTAGAGTAGGGGAGTTCAATACAGGAAACCAAACATTATATCTGTTTGATCCATTCGAGTCTTGTTTGTTATGGGGTAGGTATTAATGAAAATCTCTGTCCTAGGAAGCAAGATAAGGTTAGCTGAATAAAAGTGTCTGGGAATAGCAAGAACATATTAAAACAGTAAATGTGGTGGTTGGGATGAGGTGGTTAAGCATTGGGCTATTTTGCCAAACTGGCGGCTATTTGCAAAGCATTACCCTAATAGTACCGGGGGACCCTAGGGTACACACACACACACACACACACACACACACACACACACACACACACACACACACACACACACACACACACACACACACACACACACACACACACACACACACACACACACACACACACACACACACACACACACACACACACACACACACACACACGTTTTCTCTATTTCCCTGCCCCAAGAAGACTCACAGCTATGACATACACCTGTGTCTTTCCTTAGTCTTTAATCTTTAACTGTGTACGTAGTCCTTTCGTACGGTAACAAGTTCTCGCATTATCGAGAGTGTCTTACTGAACTGAAAGAAATCCTGCGCAGTAAAAAGGTTCAGAACTACATAATATTTTCACTACGTTAGCAGAGTGTTCGTTCTGAGTGTTTCTGTAAGTGTTATACCCTTTCTACTCTAACTTGGCCTAAAATTACCGTCTCTTCATCTTGATTTCTGAGCTATAGCAAGAGATTAACACTGGCTTAAGATGTCAATCGTTAAGTGCTGTTGGAAGAATATAGAGCCATAGTATTATTGTCTTCTGCCACTGAGCAAAAGGAAGAAAATCTAGGCCAGCTTAAGGTGAAAGAATTATAATACGAAGGAGAATGAGTGAGTGTCTCTGAACCCCAACTGCCTAAATTATTGTCATGAGTTTCAGTGACCCTTGTTTACCGGCAGACTAACAATGATTTTTCTCGTTTGACAAAACTTGGCCATTCCCCAACCTGAATGCGAAGTACATAGTGGCTATGAAAAATTCGATGGGCTACAATGATGAGGTAGGAATGAGTCTCCTTGGATAGTAGTTAGATGGACCTGGGCATGTGACTACACCTATCCATCTACTGAGCTGAAAGTGGTTAGAGAGATTTATACCAGAAAATACGCACTGAAAAGGAAAAAAAAAACGAATGTTGAAGAGGAAAGGGAGATAGAGAACTAGCTAGGAGAGATCAGGTAATGTGAGTGAGAGTGAGAGACTAAGGTAGTGCGAGGAGAGAAGAGACTGGTGATAAGGGTATGTATGGGAGAGTGAGAGACTGACCAGGAAACTGTACAGTAGTTAAGTTTATAAGGGAAGTAGAGGGAGACATAAAAGTGAGTGGGGAGAGGAGGAAACAGAGAATTTAGGGAAAGTGGTGTGTCATGGGCGGTGAGGTTGTTATTGAGTATGAAGGGAAACGCTCGAAGGCCATTTAGTCGAGGCTTCTGATAGGATGTAGCGTTAGACAATAGATAGATTAAGATTAATAAACCGTTAGAGAGACAGACAGAAAGGCAGATACAGTAAGCCATACCTGACATACTGTACATTTTTTACAACCAATCCTCATGGGCTGGACTTTTTCTTCTGGTGTCAGAAAACCTGGCGGCAGTCTTTTCAGCACAAACCTCACTAAAAGAAAAAGGGGTCTCGTTAGGAAAAATAAGAAAAAGTGTATAGCAAGGAAGCAGTGTCTCAAAAATTTAGATTCCAAAAAAAATTTCCAGTAGTGCCTCGAAACCACGCCCAAATTAATGGTTCAGGAAGGTGAATAAGTAAATAAACAAATGAAAGAACAAATAAATAAATATATGAGCAGCAGTCCTAAAAGCACCCAAAAATTCCCAGAAGAGCCTCAAGCCGAATCCTCCCCTCCCCCCAAAAAAAGTCTTCAGGAAAATCCGTTTATCCTCTCACACGAAGCCTTATAAATATTACCAACACCACTACCCCTAAAGGCTGGTTGTTGTTGTTCAACCATTGTAATACTTTTTTCCAGCAGACCCGTCGACCGCACGTAAGCAACTACTTCTATGGGATCGTCCCGTAGGTTCCCTACACCGTTGTTGTGTCTGTGTCTTACTGTGACGTGTGCTGCAGTGCGCCATTTTATGTGTTATGTTGTGTGGGCCAATTCTTCAAGTGAGGCACATGTCGTCAGTGATCGTTGATCGTTGAAAGATTCCCTGCACGTATAGTGCAGGCCGGGCCATACATTAGCCCGGTCAGTGTTGTATGGGCTGATTAAAAAACAGTAAGTGACTCCACCCACCTTTAATATAGGCTGATAACTGAGGAGAACTGGGTGAGGTCGTGATATAAGCCTAGCTAAGTGAACTCGATCAACTCTGTTTAAGGATACCGTACCTCTGATGGATGGATGTTAGGAGGGGAGATTGTAGTAAAGTGTTGCAGTCAAGGTGTTGTATTGCCCTGCACGTGAAATGAGTATGCAGGTGTTTCTCCATTGCTTGTGTTGGAATGTCTGGAGGTTGGATGTTGTTGAAGAGGGTCTGGTAATGTTTGTGTGGTGATTGTTTTGTGTTTAGTTGTGTTGTGTTGCTCTGGCATGTAATGACGAGTGTTGTTTGTAGGCACAGGCTGCCACGTATAGTGGTATTAATGCTGCCAGTGATGATGTGCCGAGCGTCGTTGTACATGGTCTGCAAGGTGGTGTAGAGTGTGTTAGATAGGATGGGGCACATCCCGGGTATACCACTGCTCTAATATATTGTTTGTAGAGTAGGAAGTGTATCTCTTTTTCTTGCCCAAAGTCTGTCTCTTGAATTGCCCCAAGTCTGCTGAGTCTTTGGTGCATAGCTTCTTGATGTATTGTATGTAGCCATGGAAGACGAGTCCAGTGTCATATGTCTGGCCAAGAAGTCAAAACCATATTCCCCCCCTCCCCCCCCGAAAACAAATTTCCCCCCACTCTGTGAAGTCTCGAGGCGAATAAGAACTCCTCGCCAGTAATAAAGTTTTAAGTCAATACTCCTAACCCTCAAAAAGCCTCAAACCCATCACTATCTTTCCAGTCTCAAATCCGGTGCCCCCCCCCCCACTCGCCAAAAAGTCCCAACCCTATCTCTCCTGCTCCCTTAAAAAAGAAGAAAGAAAAGAAAGAATGGAGAGGAGGGAAGGGAGGGGGAGGGGAAGGTCAAAGTCTGGAGACGAAAACGAAACCCATCCAATGGTAAGCGACACAAAATCCCCTCCTGATACGGCGGAATTGCCCAGAACTGGTCCTTGCTGTGCCAACTTAGTTTAATATCCCAGCTACGTGCTTGGACTACCTGCCGTCCTCCTTGCCTTAACCCTCCCTGCCCCATCTTCTCTGCCTTTGCCTCCTCCCTACCTCCCTCACAATCTCCAACTCCCCACCCTCCCCAGCCTCTATCGTCTTTCGGATATTTGCGCCGACTGCCTGTCTGCGGTCCCTCCCGCTCCTCTGTCTGGTTCTTTGTCTGGGTTAGCATGTCGGTTTGTTTGTCTGCCCCCCACCTCTTGTATACCACTTCCCCTCTCCACCCCCTCTACCCATCTCCGATCTCTCCTTCTTCGACTTCTCCCACTGATGTTATTATTATTATTATTATTATTATGATCGTCATCATCATCATCATTATTTTTTTTTCTCCATCTCCTTATGCCAATTTCTGTTCCTATTCTTATTCCTATTCTTATTGTTATTCTTATTCTTGTTATTATTCTTTTTTCTTCTTTCTTCCTTTTTCTTCGTCCAGATATCCATGTGTACTGCCTGTCTGTTCCTTTCCCTTTGCTTCATCCCACCCAATTCTGTCTCCTGCAGCCCCAGTCCTTTCTGTCAGCCTCCTCTCCTCCGTCGCCCATTGTTATTTTTACTAATGCACATCCGGATCAGTTACGACTGTCTGTCTGCTCGTGACTGTCTTCTGACCTGTCTGTCTGAGCCCTCTCCTATTCCCGCACCCCCACCCCCACCGCCGCCTTCCTTCCCTTCCCACCATCCCTGCACCATTCTCCCTCCCCTTGAGCTTGCCCCACCCCTCTCGCTACCCCTACCCTTGCCACAGAGAGAAAGAGAGAGAGAGAGAGAGAGAGAGAGAGAGAGAGAGAGAGAGAGAGAGAGAGAGAGGAAGGTGAGGGAGGAGAGGGGAGGGAATGAGGGGGGAGAAGGAAGAGGAGTGAGAGGGAAATAGAATAGAAAAAGGGAGAAGGGGATATAAGATTGGAGAAGGGAGGGAAGAAACAAGGAAAGAGAGGATGGGAAGGAAAGGAAGAAGGGAAAACATGAGATTGAGGAAAAAAAGAACTGAAAATAGAGGGAAAGAGAAGGAAATGAAGGAGTAGTAGGGAAAAAGATGGTTGAAGAAGAGAAAGAGTTGGATGAGGAGAAGGGGAATGGGAGGGAGAGAAATGACAAAAAGAAAGGCGGATGAAGGAGGAAAAGCAAGAAAAAAGAACGGAGATGGCAAGAAGGAAGGAAAGGGAGAAATTAAATTAACAAGAGGAAAGAAAGAGGAGAAGGGAAATGGCAAAAAAAAGTAAGTAATGAGAGAGGGCAGATGGCAAGAAGGAAGGAAAGGGAAAAATTAAATTAACAAGAGGAAAGAAAGAGGAGAAGGGAAATGGCAAAAAAAGTAAGTAATGAGAGAGGGCAGATGGCAAGAAGGAAGAAAAGGAAAGGGAGAATTGACATGAAGGAAGAAAATGGAGAAGGGAGATGGCAAAATAAAAGAAAGGAAAAATGAATGGTGACAAGAAGGAAACACGAGAGAAAAATGTTTGACAAGAAAGAAGGAAGGGAAGAAGCAGAGTGGCAGGGAGAAAGAGAGAGGAGAATAACAAAGAAAAGTAATATCAAAGGGAAAGGAGAAGTAACAGAAAATACGAGTGGATGAGGGTACTGAGAAGGCTAATGAGAGTGAGAAGAAAAGGAAGGGAAGGTAGAAGGAGGTAAAGATTTGATGATGATGATGATGATGGTAGTGGTGATGACTGATGACGATGATTGATGACTGATGATGATGATGATGATGATGATGATGATTGAGGATGATGATGATGACTGATGATGATAATGATGATGATGGCTGGTAGTGATGAGGATGAGGATGATGGCCGATGATAATGATGATGATGATGATGATTCAGTCTTGACGATAGGAGAAAAGAACATGAATAGCTGTAAATGAGGAAGAATCAAGAAAGAAAGACGATACTGATGGAAAAGAAGGAAGGAAGGAGCTGGTCTTTGGAAATAATTGATGAAAGAGGAAGCCCAGGTAGAATTATGGAACTGGGAAGGTAGAATAACGATGAGGTCCAGTATTACTCCCATCTTATCCCCTTCAATTCGATGGCGTGTTTGTATTTTATTCTTGCTATATTCTGACGGTTTGATTCACTTCAGGATAAGCTTAACATACAGTATAGTCTTCATAAACCTCGTCCCAGCCAGAGGTCCTCCCCTGATTGACTAAAACTAACATTAGGTAGAAAGCTTAAAGTGAAAAAGTCGGAGTGAAGGGGTTAAGTTGTGCCTAAGGTTGCTTGTGTCTGCTTTCATTTTCATTCGTACAGGTAATTAACACTTCAAAAATAAATTAGGAGTTGATAAAGTGAAGAACACACACACACACACACACACACACACACACACACACACACACACACACACACACACACTAATAAAAGCTGTTATGGAAATACCGTTTCTCGTAAAAAAAAAATGAACAAGATCCTCTGTAAATGACACCTGAGGAGAGTGATGCTAAGAGAAATATTTACAGAGCAGAAATACGTCCTTTGAATGTTGACAGGGCAGAAGTACGTCCTTTGAATTTACAGAGCAGAAATACGTCCTTTGATTGTTTATAGAGCAGAAATACGTCCTTTGATTGTTTATAGAGCAGAAATACGTCCTTTGAATGTTTACAGAGCAGAAATACGTCCTTTGATTGTTTATAGAGCAAATACAAGTCCTTTGAGTGTTTACTGAGCAGAAATACGTCCTTCTTTGGCAGTGTTTATTCCCAATATATACGTATGTAACTATATAAAACTGAATACCTGATTAATATAATCATCATTCTGATTACAGTAATTTCCCCTTTTCACAATACTCTCATGAACCATCAAGTAAACCATTAACAGTGTAATAAGGGGAAAAGAGAAGACAGGAAACAGTGGAGAGAGAGAGAGAGAGAGAGAGAGAGAGAGAGAGAGAGAGAGAGAGAGAGAAGCAGTAAGAGATTTTCCACTGTGTTACGAGTGAGAACAGTAACAGATGTATTACAGTGGACATTAATATCAATCTACTTTTTTGCTGAAGCATTAATAAACTTTTACACAAAAAGTTTGATAGGATTCTGATGATCGCAATACTGGATTTTCAGAGTCAGTGGTCACTGTCTCGTTAATTATCGTCCGGATGGGGATCGCTAGTAGTGTCCACAATAGCACTTTTTTTACTTGATCTTCAGGAGTGATTTAGACATTGACTATTATAGTTTATTTTTAGAAGAAATATTTCAAAAAAGATTTCACTTATTAGCTTTTAAAGAATGGAAGTGCACATAATCTTTGCATTATTGGGTCAAGGCCTTGGAAAATTTTAAAAGCAAGATCTTAGGGAATGAAATACAAAAGTGACCTGCTTTTTTGAACAAACTTTATACATGGTATCAGTTGCATTTTCGAAGTTATTGTTTTATTTATATATTGTCATGTGTTTTTGTTATCTAAAGACTTTTTTCACCTTTGGGAAGATCTCGTAGAAAATGGGATAATGAGAACCTGGTTAGCCCATAATACTTAAAAGCCTTTCAGTAGCTGAATAAAATCGTCTGTAGGGAACCGCAACAAAACAGAGACGATATCCCATCCGAAGGGGGTTGAGGAAGAGACATACAAATATGAACTGTTCGCCGTATTGCGTTATGGGAATAATAATAGTAGATTTAAATATTCGGGTTTTAATATCCATGGTTGCAATAAATAAAAAGGAGGGAAAGGCATGTAATATCAGCGTGTTGTATTGAGGAGGGTTTAAAAAGCATCCATTCCCGTTTTCCAGCCATTTTTGTTTACGCAGGCACCCTCTCTTTATTCTCCAATTCGCCTATTATGATTCTCTTCCCCTCCCCCCCTCGTCTTTCTCTCTCTCTCTGTCTGAAAGGCCACATGCACAATATCGTTCTCTTTATGCAAATCGAGCCTTTGTTGCATGTGTGCATATACCTCTCTCTCTCTGTCTCTCTCTCTCTCACTCTCTTCTACATTCCCTTTCCCTCTTCCTTCCTCCAACCCTGCCTCCCTTCTCCAGTCTTCTTCCCCTTTTTATTTTCCTCCTTATTCATTCACCCATTCCTTCCTCCTCCTTTCCCCATCCCCTGCCTTCCTCCCTCTCCCTTTCCCCAGCCCTTCATCCTCCCCCCCATAAACACCTCCGGAAAAAGAATTACCGTGTTATGTACTTGGCTAACTTCACTGAGTAGTGACATTCATGCTTTGTGTCAAAAACTGAACGTCATTTTCAGCTCCGGTGCCACAAAGCAGCCGGCCGTAAAAACAGGAAATATAGAATATATACTGATCCGCTACAGCCGTTATGAGAAAGAGAGAGAGGGAGAGAGAGAGAGAGAGGCGCGTCACGACATATACCAGCGAATATCGTTAAGTGAGGCATGAAGGGTCGGATAGGAACTAGTGGCATATCATCGCAGCTTCGTCCCCCCCCCCAAAAAAAAAAAAAAAAAAAGGATTTCTTTGTTTCCTCTTAAGTTAAATGTCACACTAGCATTCAGAAGCCTGAAGTCATGGGTATTATGTTAGTGAAGGTTATTGGGTATAACAGGCCCTTGAAGGATTTCTAATAATAACTGTTTAAATAGCCGTTCTCTTCGTTGAGGGTACGTTAGAAAATAGTTAATAATGGCAACCAAAAAGAAAAAGTTAGAGGGTATTCTTGTAAAACTCTATGACAATCGGAGGCATATCATCGTAACTTCATTAGAATTATTTAAAAAGGAGCCATATATCCCGGGATACTACACACAAAGTTTGGGTACAATTTACACACATGATTTTGGAAATATTTTGGTAACAGCCAGACACACACAGGCACACACAGATGGGATATTTTGGTAACAGCCAGACACACACAGATGGGATTTTTGGTGACAGCCAGACACACAGATACACACAGATGCAGGTGATTACATTATCACCTTGCTAGGTGGGCAAGAATAATAATGACAACGACGACGAAGACGACGACGACGGCGATGATGGTGATGATAATGATGATGATGATGATGATCACGTGCCAGGAATGATACTAATGTTCGAAATGCAGATGGACCAGCAAAACAAGAATCAGGTAATGGTAACAACGAAACTTCCAGAAATAAGGTTCTTCAAAAGTGTTTTTTCTGATTCATAATACACACACACACACACACACACACACACACACACACACACACACACACACACACACACACACACACACACAGCATAAAATAAGAAAAAATGATGAGTAATTAAAAATAGAATAATAAAATAGAAATGTGGAATGATAATTGATAAAAAATAAGTCTGGTAAATGCCAAAAATTTATATCGATGAGAAAAATTGAGATCCAACACAGACTCACCAACCAGACATCCTCGAAAGCTATGATATTACCGGAAACCAACATTTTCCACTTTTCCAGTTGAAATTTGCGTTACTTTTTTTTTTTTTTTTAATAACAGAACAGAGGAAGGAAAAACAAATGAATATAAAAAAAAAAAACTAATCCATACACCAGATTACTGGCGTCCTCTACTCGTAAAATATCTGTAACAGTTAGGCTTGAACAGCTGTAGGTTGAAGTTTGGAGGGAAGCAACTCTGGGGAAGCAAGTTCCAGAGAGATGCAGTTCGGGGAATGAAAGAATTCTGATAGGCAGAAGTTCTGCAATATGGTTGAGTGACATTCCAGTCATGAGCGCTACCAGATGCCCGTGTAGCACGAGGGAAGGCATGGAGAGGTGGCACAATGGACTCAACTTCGTCTGAGCATTTGCTATAAAAATATCTGTAAAATAACGCAAGGGAGGCAGCATTCCTTCTTACTTGCAGGGGAGGTAGTTTGTTAGTAATAGCAGGGTTATTAATGTCTCTAACAGCTTTGTTCTGAAATTTTTTCGAGTTGTTTTAATGCAACCTCACCGCATCCATTCCACAAGGGTGAGCAATATTCAAGCTGAGAATGCACATGACTCTTATAAATTATAGCTAACTGCTCGTCAGTGAAAAAGTTACGAACTCTGTACAATAATCCAAGTTTCTTTGAGGCAGTTGTAGCAAGTGATCTGACATGAAAGGCCCAGCTGAGGGCATTGTTAAGTGATACGCCGAGAATTTCAGTACTTTTGGAGATGGGAATATTTGTGGCATTGAAGGTAATACACACGAATCTGGCAATACCTGTGTATTAGTAAATTGTATATATTTAGTTTTACTAGCATTGAATGAGACAAGGTTGTTTTGTCCCCAGTCATTGATCATGGATAAGTCTTGATTTAAAGAGATGGCTGTACTGAGGTGAGAGTTAGAGATATCAGACTTTGTAAATGGGTGTCAGAGTGTGAATGAACTATGAAGTGTTTAGTCATCTGTATATGAATGGATGGGACTGTGAGTGACAGATAAGAGATCATTAATATGAACCAGGAATAGGGTTGGTGCCAGAACTGATCCCTGCAGTACACCGGCGTTAATTGAGTGGAAATTGGAGTATACATCATCTACTTTTATTTTTCTCTTGCTGAGATATGAGAAAATCAAAGGAACCAAAGACTTTAATCCATAGCAAGAGAGTTTGGACAACAGGGAACGGTGCCATACTCTGTCGAAAGCTTTAGAAATTTCTAGGATTTTTCCCCTATATATTAATTAATTTGATGAGGCTTCCATTTCTATCCTTATTTGTTATTTTGAGTCAGAATTTTTGGCCCCGACCTCAGTATTGTGTATATAATTGGCTTTTTTTGCAGTGGGTCAGAGAGAGAGAGAGAGAGAGAGAGAGAGAGTACAAATTTCCTCTTATTGTGTTTTCCAGCCTCTTGGTAGGTGGGGCAACTCCTTATAGCGTTCCCGTCAGGAGGGATAGTCAGTCTCTCTCTCTCTCTCTCTCTCTCTCTCTCCATTTACCTTTCGTTTCTCCCCTTTTCCCTTCTGCCTTTCCTTTTTCTGTTTCTTGAGTCCTTATCCTTCCCTTTTTTTATTTTTCATTTTCCTCCCTTTCTCCTTTCTAGACATCTCTCAGCTTCTCTCCTTTCTTCTGAGTTTCTCCTTCTTTCCTCCCGTTTTTCTTCGTTTTTCCAACTTTTCGCCTCAGCTCCCTCCACTCCTCCAAAGAACTCTTCCTCTTCTCCCTCTTTTCCTCCCCTTGTTCCCTCTTTTCCTTTCCCCTCTTCTCTCCTCTTATTACTCTTTTTCCCTATCGTCCTCCCCTATTATCTCTTCTTCTCTCGTTTTCCTATGTTTTCTCTTCCCTGCACCCAAGACCTCTCTCCCCCTTCCCCCACCCTCCTGTTCCCTCCTTTCCTCTCCTCTTGTTCATCTTGTCCTCTCCTCTCATCCATTTTATTATCTTCTCTTGTCCATCTTGTCCCCTCCTCTCTACCATCTTGTCCTCTCCTCTTTTTCATCTTGTCCTCTTCTTTTCATCTCTTGATCCCCTTTCTTCCATTTTATCTTCCCCTTCCTTCCGTCTTTTCTCCCTCTTTCTTCCGTCTTATCCTCCTCTTCCTTCCGTCTTTTCCCCCTCTTTCTTCCCTCTTATCCTCCCCTTCCTTCCGTCGTTTCCCCCTCTTTCTTCCCTCTTGCCTCCCCTTCCTCCCCCCTTTTCCTCCCCTTTCCTCCATTCTGTCCTGTCCTCTTTTCCGTCCTTTCCTCCCCTCTCTTCCTTCTTTTCCTCCCCTTTCTTCCGTCCTTTCCTCCCCTCTCTCCCTCCTTTCCTCACCTCTCTTCTGTCCTTTCCTCCCCTCTCTTTCGTCCTTTCCTCAATTCCATCTTTTCCTCCCCCGTCTTCCATCCTCCTCTCCCCTTCTCACTTCCCTCTTCTTTCTCCATACCTACCCCTTTTCTCCCTGTTCTCTCCTCTCAAGGGCTCTCTCTCTCTTGTTCCCTCCCTCCACCGTCACTTCTAATGCTAATGGTGGAGAAGCATGGCTGGGGGAGAGGGGGGAGAGCAAGAGGGGAGAAATAGATATGACAGAGTAGGGGAGAGTTGGAGTGACAGTGAGGGAATGTAACTTGGAGGGGAAGGGAGAGAGGATAGAAAGCTGGAGAAGGAGAGGGTAGTGGGAGAGGAAGTGATGGAGGTGGAAGTTAATTAAGAGTGAAAGTGAAGGCTGGTCACGAGACTCGAAGTAAGCTCGAGAGAGAGAGAGAGAGAGAGAGAGAGAGAGAGAGAGAGAGAGAGAGAGAGAGAGAGAGAGAGAAATGTCAGTGCGAGAGATGCAAAAAATTTAAGAAAGGAAATGAGAAAGGAATTGAAACCAGAATTTAGGAAGAAGGACGAGAGGGGTGGAGGAGCAAGAGTTACGAGGACGAAGACAAATGATAACGAAGAATAAGTGTGATGTAAAGGAGAAAGAATGGTGGTAAAAATGAAACTTTCTACGGCTCCCGTGACTCACTCATATGAATAAAATCGTCTGGTGGCAGCTTTAATAGACTACCGTACGAGTTGTCCTAGCCATGAGAGGGTGATGGGTGACATTAATCATCTGGTTCCTATGACTCATTCTCAGCTGGATAAAATCGTCTGGCGGCAGCTGAACTAGATCAGCTGAGCTGTCCCGATTGCATATTTCCATTCTGTATTACGGTTCACCACCACCTCCCTCAGCCAGCCGGTGCTAGTGGGATAGGCAGTGGGATAGGTTAACGCAAGGCTAGGTGGTTAAAAGTAATGATTATGCCTGGGAAACACATAGAGCATATTTCCGGGAAAACCTATGATTAGTTTTGAAACGACGAGGGGAGCGTCGTTCCTGGCTGACGTTGCCGGTGGCGGTGTTGAACCGTAATACAGAAGGAAATATGCGTCCCGACTTTAAGGTTAAGCTCCTTCACTTCACTACCGTCTTTCTTAATTTATCCTCTTGCTGACTCCAAGCCACCTTACTCAGCTTAGAGGACGGAAGACCGGTGGTGGAAATGAAGTGATAGGCTAATCCCTTCATCTCGATGACCTAGTTTTAAAAGGTTATTCTTGTTGCTCCCAGGCGATTTTATTCATCTTCGGAAAGGCTTTCTGAACAGACGGGGATAGATAAGACCTTAATTCATCCCCCACTAAAGATCTTACGTAATTACCACAAAAATCGTCTGGTGGTAGCAAGAATAATTAAAAAAAAAAAAACTCCTTCACTGCATTGATAGAATTATTTGGTATGCAGTTAACAAAAAATATAACACTGGCAAAACTAAAAAAGTGGAAGAGAAATTATAAATGCCTAAAGAAAATATCAATGCCAGAAATGCGTCACTAGATTCAGGGGTTTAAACTCCTTCACTACGATGATGTAATTACCAGCTAAACAGTTAATGAGAGAAATAACATGAGCAAAACTACATACGTAAAGAAAGACCCGAGAAAACTTGAGCGCCGTAGAAATAATCTTGCCATTACAGAAAAGCCAGCAAGAAACACCGCGTTGAATATTATCGTGGAAAAAAAAAAACGTTAAAACCCTCTTTAAAATCACCGTGCTGTGAAAAAAAAAAAAAAAAAAAAAACTAATAGTGGTCTGAAAAAATACATACAAATTATTAGACAAGTTTCTCGGAAACTTATCCAGAAAATATAAGATAGCTTTGCTTGGAAGACTACGTAGAAAAAAAGCAAGAAAATGTTGTCTGAAAAGAAAACATAAGGGGCAGAAGAAGTTTTTGAAGCCATTGGGTTTTTGGTTTTTTGAATTTTCCATTTGGGGTTATGATTTGTTTTGATGATAACTAGAATGTGCCCGAGTCATTATCAAACTTTCTGTTCAGGGTAGATTTGTTTTACGCCATTGGCCCTGACCCTTGATCAAACCCACATGAGGTTTTGAGAACAAGTCTTTCAAACTTTATACTGTACATGCATTTCCTCTCCAGCAATATCAGAATCTACAAAAGAAAACCCTGCATTCTCGTCAGATAAGAAAGCTCCTTCGTGTCTTTTCTAGCCAATTTATTTTTGTATATGATCCCGTCATGCATCGTACCATATTGTTCCTGCAACCTATGTCGATTTTTTCAATATGTAAATAGCATACGATAGAAAATCAACAGTAATAAGCAAGGTACACCATAAAGGAAAAGCTGCAAGAAAGTTCCTTGCACTTAAAAGAATAGGAACCATGGCTTAGTTAGGATTGAGAACTTATTGCAAGATTCCCTGTGAACCAACGAAAATAAAGTCATAAAGATCCTGCACTAAATCTCCGTACATTAAACTGCAGTGTTGCGTGACGTACTATAGAGGGAGACTGTGAAGTTTAGGTTTAAAACTGATTGTGTGTCACAGTGATCTTGTTTTGTCGATATGCATTAATCCTTAGCCCTCCTACGAAACCGAATCTTATTTGGGACAGGGAATCTATGGTGTGTGTGTGTGTGTGTGTGTGTGTGTGTGTGTGTGTGTGTGTGTGTGTGTGTGAGAGAGAGAGAGAGAGAGAGAGAGAGAGAGAGAGAGAGGGGGGGGGCTGCTTCCACCATTAGGACCAGTGAGACGTAAACTTTCCACCAGTATACATGCAACGCGAACCTCACCCAAAACAGAGCTTTGACCACACACACACACACACACACACACACACACACACACACACACACACACACACACACACACACACACACACACACACACACACACATTCTCTCTCTCTCTCTCTCTCTTTCTCTCCAAGAATGCCTGTTGCTGTTACTTTTATTCATGTTGCCCGTTCCAGATGTAAGGCCTTCTCTCACTCCCCGAGGCGACAAAAAGAAAAAAAAATCCCCTCGCCATATTCCTTTTTTTTTTTTTTTCCACTTGTGCTTTTGGTTAGGCTGTATTCTCTTCACTCTTTCATTTTCCCTTATCCATATAGGCATTTAGTTCACATTTGAGTGTTCCCTCTCTTCACTATTACATGGTCCGGATTAGTTTATTGCTCTGTTCCTCTTAGTATGGCAGGCAACTCAATTCAGCTGAGTCACAGGAGCCCGAGTGTTAATTCTACTTCTGTCCATCATAGAATCCGATCAGACATTTTTTTTACTCTTGTCTTGCTGTCCTTGGGTAACTTTCTTCAGGTTGGGAGAGGCGGTACGAACTGAGGGGCCTGTGTTCTCGACGTTTAGGATGCTCTCAAACACCTCTTCCTAAGCTGTTTGTTTTACCTATTACACCTTTCTGTCCTCTACTGTGTTGCTCTAATATCACCATACACTGCATAAATAGCGCACAAAACGATAGTAGCCGACAGTAACCAGACTAAATCTGTAAGGGAGAGGTGTTAGGGATCTGCCATAACCTTCGAGAATACGAGCCACAATGTTAGACTATGAACTCCTGTACACTAACTTTGTCCAGATTTTCGTCCTTTTGCAGCATCTTTCCCGTAGCTCTGCGGTAGAAAAAGGTAAATCTACTGCTCTACATCCATTCCATAGCATTGCTTCTTGACTTACGCTATCGTCTGGTGTTAATGTGTCGATACCAGTGAACGTTCAAGGTGGAGAGATGTAAATTTTAGGCCAAGTTAGAGAAAACTGGCATAGGAGACAGTTTAAGCTGAGTATGGCAACAGTAAGAACTAGAAAGCATTCGGAGAGGGCATACCTCCACCAATGCCATTGCCATTAAAAAAAGATCCGGATCCGGATCCATGGGTAGGTTGTATGGAATACATAGGATCCGGATCCGACCCAAAATTTAATCAATTGTTCCTTGACGTATGGCCCACTCTTCCACAAACTTTTTGTAAGATTAATTGAGAACTTTTGGAGATGTTGTGTGGGATACATACGATCAGGATACGGATCCAGATCCGGATCGGCCTCCAAATTAACTCAATTCTTTCTTGGCCTATGGCCCACCCTTCCCCAAAATTTCATTGAAATTAATTCAGAGCTTTTGGAGATAATGTGCGGTAGGATCCGGATCCGGATCATCCCCAAAATTAAATCAATTCTTTTTTGGCACTTGGCCCACCATTCCACAAACTTTCATTAAAACTCACAGAGAACTTTTGGAGATATCGTGTGAACTGACAGATAAAAAGACAAACAGGCGAATAAATAACCTCAAAATTCGTTGGCGGAAGTAAAGAGAGAGAGAGAGAGAGAGAGAGAGAGGGGGGGGGACATATAAAGTATTGAATGACTGGAAAGAAGGAGAAATTTTTTAGAAATATGATTGGAAGGAAGAACTGATAGGAAGCCTTGTAAATCCACTGGACTATGGATTGATTCCAGCTTCATGTACTCCCCCACTGGCCTTGCTGGTAATTTATAGAGAAGTTAGGGTGAGATTCAAGACTTGTTAGTGGGGATTGGCAGGGCTAGATAATGAAGTTAGGATGGGAGGGTGATTGCTTAGGTTGCGCTGCATGGTGGTGGCTGTGACGGTAGTGAAATCAGTATTGATGATGGTGGTGGTGGTGGTGGTGGTGGTAATGATGGTGGTGGTAGCAGTATTGATGGTGATGGTGGTGGCATTGATGGTAATACTGGTGGCAGTGGTAGCAGTGTTGATGGTTGTGGTAATGGTGGTGATGGTGTTGGTGGTAGTAGCAGTATTAGTGTTGAGGGTTGTGGTGGTGATGGTGGTGGTGGTGGCGGTAATAGTGGTGGCAGTGGTAGCAGTGTTGATGGTTGTGGTAATGGTGGTGATGGTGTTGGTGGTAGTAGCAGTATTGGTGTCGAGGGTGGTGCTGGTGGTGGTAACAGTATTAGTGGTGATAGTGGCAGTAGTATTGGTGATAACAGTGGTGATGGTATTGGTGGGATGATCGTGACTGTGTCGCATCTTTTCGTCAACATGAAGTCTACTATAGAACAGGAGAGAGTGATTGCCGTTATTGCATCTTCTTCATACTGGTCAGGTATGAATCAGGATCTGGTGTTTGTAGTGAGAGTGATGAATGCGAAAGTCAAATTATGGCATTAGTTCTGTGTGTGTATTTCTTCAGCATATAATGGCGGGGTGTGAGTATATGTTTTTGCCCCAACCACTTCAACACCAAGATGTATTTTCATGAGATCTATTTTTGGTTTATTCTTGGTGTTACAGGACGACTTGATCAGCATTAAATACATAGGAGAACACCGGGTGGTAAAAAAAAAAAAAAAATAATGGTGGCTGTGAAGTATATCCTGTGTTGAATAAAATTGTCTATATATAGCAAGATGAATAGCTTAGGAAAAGGTGTTAGGGAGCTTCCATAGCCCACGATGGCGGTATAGTGGTATTGGTGATGGTGATGATTGAGGTGATGATAAAATGCAGATAATGTAATAATACTGATGGTGAAATGATAATGATGATGATGATGGTGGTGGTCGTAAAGGTGAAGATAGTGGTGGTGGTATGCTTTTGGTGGGGCTATAATGTGGATGGTGATAGTGATGATGCAAAAGATAACCTTGGTGTTGTAATGATGATGGTGGTGTCTGTGGTGATGAAAACGTTAGTTGTGTTGATAACGATACTAGTGTTTGATATTGATGGCGATGGTACTGGTGGTGATGAAGATAAAGACAACAGAGAGAGAGAGAGAGAGAGAGAGAGAGAGAGAGAGAGAGAGAGAGAGAGAGAGAGAGAGAGAGAGAGAGAGAGAGAGAGAGAGAGAATGTTGGAAGTACGAGTAACAGGGTAATAATGGAAATACTGGTGGTGGTGTTAACTGTGGTAGTGAATATGACAGTGATGATAATGGCAATGAGAATGTTTGGCTGATATATGCTTTAAGCACAGTGGCATATTCGAACGAGCCGTCGGGTCTGTTAAGCAGTTTACTCCGATGTCGTTTTTTATATTGTTTTAGTTTTAACGTCGGACCGTTTTATTCTGATTTGGAGAGACTTTCCGAACTGGAGGAGAGATAGTTGTAACCCTCATTAAATCCTTGGGGTGAGAGAGACATAACTTTCACTATCTCCTTCAAGTCCGTCCCAAGTTAGTGGAATCGTCTCACAAGAGTATAAGAAAATGCATAATCGAACTGAAAGGGTAAACATTTCTAATAAGGAGGCTTCGATATGACCCCCCCTCCCTTAGTTAATATGGGTAGTGGAAATGATGGTGATGAGGAAAATGACAGTGTAGTGGCGATTGTGGTGATGGAAATGTTACTGCCGAAAGTGATGTTGATATTGTTAATGGTGAAAATAAGCAATACTGATGGTGAAAATGGCGATGCTTGTAGTTGTGATGAAAGTAACGGTGGTGGTGATAACGATGGTGATGATAATGACTAGGCCTACGAGAAGAGTGTAATGGTGAGGTGAAAATGATAATGGTAATGGTGAAAATGAGCGAAGATGATAGTAGTAATGGTGAAAATAACACTGAAAATGATGTTGATAATGGTGATGGTGACTAACCCAGTGATAAAGAATATAGTGGTGATGGTGATAAAGGTAGTGCTGAAGATTAACACGATGGCGATGATGATACTGATGATGGTGAAAATGATAGGAGTGATGGTGAAAAGGATGGTCATAATAGCATAGTGTTTGAGTATAATGATAGGATGGCCAGTCCTGGGGTGGCAATGATAGTGGTTATGGTGAATAAGAGTGAATATGATAGTAGTGATGGTGAAAATGACAGTGATGGTGATAATGATGATATGATGCTGACTTGGGCAGTGATGACAGTATAATGATTATGGTGATCAAAGTAATGAAGATATAGGTGATGGTGAAGATGACAGTGATGATGCTTAAGGTATTTTTGAAAATGATGAGTGTTGATGGTGCTGATGACTTGGCCTGTGGTAGGAACATAATAGTGAAGATAGTGGAAAATATAGTTAACGAAGTTGATAGGAGCAGTAATGTGGATGGTGATACTGAAGATGGTGAATATGAGTGAAAATGATGGAGGTGATGGTGCTTGTGACTAGGCCTATGATGAATATAGTGCTAATGATGATGAATGTGGAGGTGATAATATGAAGATAATGAAGATGATAAGGGTAATAACTTGAATGATGATGGTGAAAATTACTGAAAATGAAGGAGGCTGTGATGAAAATAATGGTGATGAAAGTAGAGGTGGATATGAAGATAATGAAGATGATAGGGGTAATACCGTGGGCGATGGTAATGAAGATGATGAAAATGCTAGAGATGATGGTGAAAGTGATGGTGATGGTGAAAATGGCTGTGAAAATGCTAGAGGTGATGGTGAAAATGGTGGTGTTGCTGGTGGTGGTGGGTAGGGTCCTGAACAGAGTATAATGGTGGGGTGTCTGGTGCTGGAGGCTGTGAAGTGGCCATACAGCATCCTCTTTACTGTCCTTGGCCCTGGCAGTAACAGAGAGAGAGAGAGAGAGAGAGAGAGAGAGAAGATTTTGTGTGTGTGTGTGTGTGTGTGTGTGTGTGTGTGTGTGTGTGTGAGGGGGGGTCCTACGGTACATTCCCACTCTCCTGATAAGCTACCCCTTCACACACACAGACGTACACATTCTCTCACACACACACACACACACACACACACACACACACACACACACACACACACACACACACACACACACACACACACACACACACACACACACACACACGTTCTCTTTCCTTTTCCGTTATCTCCACTTTATATTTTACCTGAAATTCCTCCTTCCTGTTACATCTCTTCTCCCTGACTCTTTCCTTCAGTTTTTGTTCCAGCCTCTTTATTTCCTACTTACCCCTCACAACCTCTCTTAAGTTTCCATTCTCTGCCTCTTTTCTTCTCCTTTCATCTCTCCTTTTTTTCCTCTGTTTTCCTCAATCTCATCTTCGTTGCTTCTTTCTTTTCCTTGCTTTGTTATTTTCCTCCACTCCCATCTTCTGCCTCTTTCCTTCTCCATTACCCCCTCCCGCTCAGTTTTATGCCTCACTTCATTTCTCTCTCTCTCTCTCTCTCTCTCTCACCCACGTTGTTTCCCAGTTTCCTTTAGTCAGGCGTCTGTCCCACTGTCATTGCTAGCCATCCCTCACTAATTGATGGCCAACTCAATAGCCTCACATATTCTCTCACCCCTCTCTGTCTTTGCTGTCCCCCCCTCCTCTCTCTCTCTCTCTCTCTCTCTCTCTCTCCCTCTCTCTCTCTCTCTCTCTTTCACACACACACACACAGGGGGAGAGAGATAGAGAGAGAGAGAGAGAGAGAGAGAGAGAGAGAGAGACAGACAGACAGACAGACAGAGAGATTTTTCTAGCGTCGATACACTATATATTGTGGCTTGATCCAGCAACAGAAACAACAAAATTTTAGGTAGGGAGAAGTGTCCCTGAAACATCCGTTGAATTAAGTTATCATTTAAACCACAGAAAATGTTGTTCAGACCCCCCCACCCCCTCCCTCCCTCCCTCACTCCGGACCCATTTTCCTTCTTGCCTCACCTCTGTTGTGTTGGAGTTGTGAAGAGAATTGAAAGATGGAGACTTGGGGTTAAAACTCATTAATTACACGAGGACCATTGGAGAGAGAGTTAGTTTTTGCCAAGGCCCAGTATTCCACTAAAGTACGACACAGTGGTATCGATTTTTCACACATAGGTTTCTTCAATTGTACTACTTGGTGAAGAAGGACAAGGAGAAACAAGCTTTGTCCAACAGTCTGACCTGCCGGAGAGTCGAACCTGAGATCTTGTAGTGGCGAGCTTGATATGCTACCACTGCACCACCGGCTCCCTCGGGGAATAGAGGAAGCGTCGCAGGGGGGAAGGGAAGGTGGTACGGCGATGGTGGAGGAGGGGACACTAAATCCATTCAGGCCCCGAGATGAAAGCCACTCTGGCCTCTCCTTTTCCCCGTCTGTCTTGGAATTGGGTGAGAGCGAGCTTTTTTGGTGCCTGGGGTGGGGAGGGCAAAGATGGATGGGATGGGGAGGGGGGTTGACGGATAGGTGGGGAGGAGAGGGATGGCGGGGGTTGGTGAGGAATTTGCCTTGATGAACTCTGAAGACAGTCAGAGAATACCACGTGTGTGTGTCTATGTGTGTGTGAGAGAGAGAGAGAGAGAGAGAGAGAGAGAGAGAGAGAGGGAACAACTAAAACTGGATTTTCGTTGTTCCCTTAAATCTGCACACACAACACCTTCCCCATAGTTTTGCATTGCATACCACCTAGTCATTCTCATATGAGTGACCTTATATCTTTTCTTCTTCTTTGTCCTTCATTTCCCACATTTTATTGCTTTAAGACGTTACACTCCTTATGCACGAAGCACATAGTTACTCTTTGATACGTAAAGCATCATTGTCAATAGGAGGCAGCATCTTTAATCCACATGACCAGACAAGATGTTTTTTTCTTTGTGTGTTCCACAGCGTACTTAAAAACTTCCGCAGGCCGTAGGCTATGTATATACTGTATGCCCGTAACTATAAAACTTAAAAGATTTCTTACTTTAAAATGGATAACACGTATATTATTGCAAGGATTGCTATACAGTTTTAGTCTGGTTTCAAGATCAAAGCTTCACATATTTCGACTTGTCCTTATTTTATTATATGCATTAATAATCTCTTCCTTCTTTGCAGGTAAGTACTGCTTTGCTGGGCGTAACGATGGTATGTACTGAACTCATTTGTTCATGTATGTACTTATTTGTATGCTTGTTTATGTTTTGCCCTCATGCATCTGGCCCGTATTCTTGTCAGCTAACGGATCTGTCTTGCACCTCAACCTTACCAGTATATTTCTATGATACTGTATTATATTCCCTTATGCCACTTATGCAAACGGGTTGAATATAAAAAATGCAAGTTAATAATCTGGTGTGACAAGCAAGATGAATCCTTAAGAAAAGTGTGTTTGAAAACCTCATGAGCCGACGAGAGAACGACCCCAAGTATATGAGATGAGGTGCCCCCCGTCACATGGGAGGCACCTTGTGTTACTACTTGCTGCCGTATTTGTGCCGGGGCTCGGAAACTGTTGTAGCGCATGCTTGTGACTCTTATTTTTGTTCTGAATATCTATTAAGGGATTTATGTTGGACAAAACAGTGCCGCCAATGTGAATATTTTAGATCTGAGAGAGTCGCTTGTGATAGCATTTACGAGGCAAAGATAGATAGTTTGGGTTTACATCCGAGATCATTCGTGAATGAAGGAGTATATTTTGTAACCGAAGATATGCCAAAGATGATTGTAAACCGTAAATACACCAATGTTGGTGGAGGCATTTTGCTCAGTGATAGGTAGTATTAAGTCTAAATAGGTTCTAAGTAAAAAACTGTGGTGCCTAATCTCACTTTTCTTTTCGTATGATATATCTGATTTTGGGCATCGACTAGACAGCTCAGACCTTGTGACTCAGCAGTCCTCCCATACAGTCAATCAGTCATACTCGGTTTTTTAGCTGCACGAGTAAAACGCACACATTTATTATCTTACCTCTTTGGATTTTTCCTGCAAAAATTTATTATTGCATTGTGAATGAATGTGGTGTTAATGTTAAGCTTATCAACATGATGACACCTTTTGATTTAGTTGTGTTGTAAGGTGATTTTATTAAGGGGACCTTTTGTAGTGATTTTATTAAGGGGACCTTTTGTAGTTACGAGTATTTTATGTGTTCTCTCGGTTTCTTGTTCTTGTTTCTTACCCGACAATCTCTTCCACAAAGGAAACTGGTCATTCTTTCCACCATCTGGCAGCCACAGCTTTCTTTTACCAGCGGCTCTCTCTCGCCCTCGATTTCTCACCACCACTGCTTCCTGCTGCCACTGTCACCATTTATGTCTTCCTCCTCGTTACTCTGTCCGCCTACTCGCTCTTGCCCTGCACTTCCTCCCCACTTCCGGCGCCTTCATTGTGTGTGTGCCTTTATACTCGCTGCTACGAGGAAATTGATCGTGTACAGCTTTCATGTTTCCTGCTATTCAGATATAGATTATTACACTTTTTTTAACCTTTTTTTTTTATCATTGCCTCCCCTTTGCATTGTCATGATCATCATCCTTGTCGTCGTCAACATCATCATCGCGATAATTATCTTTTGCTCAGAATAATCCTGTTAGCTTTTATTGCTTCTCAGTCTCAGTCTCATTATCATCTATCCTTCTCCTTCTCCGGTACATTTACCTTTGCACCGCGGGAGAATCCTGTTAGTCTCCACCACAGCCTACAACCTGTCGCTTCCACAGCCCATCTCTTCTACAACTCGTCTATACCACAGCTCGCCTCTACCAGCTCTTTCCGTCTCTTTCCTCAGCCCTTCTCGTCCCTAAAGACAGTCATTAATTTGGTCTCCATCACAGCATTTGCCCGCCACAACCCTTACTAACATCCCTCTGGTCGACCCGCAGATCACCCAGTCTTATTCACTGCTCCAGTTTACAGATTTAGCCTTGTGCCTTACCCATGTGCTTCGAGGAACTCCTATAAGTTTCTGCCACAATCCCTGCCCTTTTCTCACTACTTCCTTCCACACCACCACCACCTCATCTCTGATCTTCACCACTACCCTCCTTCTCCACCACAGCCTTGCCCTTCACCATAGCTTCTCCACCACAGCTATGCCCATTACCATACTTATTCCCTTCACCACAGCCTTGTCTTCACCTCAGCTCTCCCCGTGTCTACAGCTTTTCCCTTCACCACAGCCCTGACCATCACCCCAGCCCTCCCCTTCTCCAGTACAGTCCTTACTACTTTCCTTCTTATCCTTCTCCTTCATACCACATCCATTTTCGTCCATAAATACATCCCTTTAAGTCTCCCTTATTCTACCCATCAGTCTTTTATACCTCTCTTCTTCTCTTGCCCATCACAACTTTTTCTGTCTCCCTCTCTTCTCATACCCACCAATTCCTCTTCTGCGTCTCACCCTTCTCTTGCCCATCAGTGCCCCCTTTTTCCCCCTACATCCCCGCCTTTACCTTGTCTGCAGCACTCCCTCCCTGTTCCCCATGTTCGTCGTCCACATCATCTTGCTCCACACCCTCCTACATCTAACAGCCGTATGTTTGTGCCACAGGGAAATGCTATCAGTCTATATCACACATTGTTTCTACCACAGTCCCTGCCGTTTCATACAGCAGCCATTCGTGTCCTTAAAAACAGCCCTCTTTTTCTCCACCACAGCCCTATCTCTCCCACTTATTTTCCTCTCCACCGCAGCGCTTTTCCGTTCCTGTCATAGTCCTTTTCGGCCCTGTCATAACCCTTGCTGTTCTCTTCCATCCCTTTCCTTCGTTGACCACATTCTTTCTCTCTCTCTCTCTCTCTCTCTCTCTCTCAACCTTTTGCCCACCACAACCGTTCCCTGAATTTCCCTGCTCGTGGTGTACATCATGCTGCCTCCCACACCCCCTGCCCCGCACCAACCCTACCCCTGCGCCGCGGGGTAATCCTGTCCGTGCTGAGCTAGACAAGCCCAGGATCCTATTACCTTCACCCTCCACGCCTGTCTTCTTCCCCAACCCAATAAACTCTTCTGCTTAAACGGGTTGAAAAGAAGTAAGCAGTGTGTGTGTGTGTGTGTGTGTGTGTGTGTGTGTGCAGATTAACTCAGTTTTTTCTCCGATATTAACGAAACTTGGTGGAAGGGTTGAGGAATAGTGTATAGCCTAATTAACCAGTTGTTTTCGGAACAATAGGCTAAAGCTCAAGGCCGCAGGGTAGGTCAGACGGTGACCTAGCAAAATCAGCTTTGGCAGTTTTCATTTGGCTTAGACCAAACAAGGAGAGTAAGGCAAGAATTATGTGATTCAGTTCTGGGAACAATCAGTCTAAGGTCAAGGTCACAGGGCAAGGGCAGAGTTCGACGTGTGTTTGTGCTCCTTAACAAAATAACTCAGCGATTTTGCTCTGATTTTAACCAAAGTTTGTGGAAAGTTCGGGTAAAAGCAAGGATAAAGTGAATCGATTTTGAGAACAATTAGTCAGAGATCAAGTTCACAGGGAAAGGTTAAAGGTCAAGGTCATTGGACAGTCAATTCAGTTTTGATCAGAATTGAACCAGGTTGGTGGAAGTGTTAAGGATTAGGCAAGAATAATGTACTGTAATTCAGTAGAGAATATTCTGCCGGAGGTCAAGGTTGCAGGGCAAAGTCAAATTTTCAGTCCTTAGTCCGGTTGATGGGCGCGGCTGTTGGTGTATGTGAGTGGTCCTTCTTGCATATGAGTGTGTTCGTGCCGGCAGTTGTGCTTCTGTTGTGTTGATGTATTTGTCGGTGGCCAAAAAAAAAAAAAAAAAAAAAAAATAGGCAATAGTTTTTTCCCCAAAAGTTATTTCCTTGTTTCAATGATTGTTCATGTCAGTCTTTTTTTTTATAATATTATTATTATTTTTTTTTTGGGGGGGAGCAAGTGTTCGTGAGTCTGATTTTTTGTTATTTTCCTCGTATTTTTGTCGTTTACGGTGATACCTCGGCCGCGGCTGTTGTTGTTAGTGCGGGAGAATAGCAAATGTTTTCAGTTTTTCAAGAGTTGCAGAGGCTTTAAGGGAAATTGCGGTTATGAAATGTTTTTATTGTTGCAGGGGCAATGGGTAGAGAAGGTGGGGGACGGTTCTTACAACTGGAATTTTATCTAGCAGTTGAGTGCTTAGTGCGTGGTGATAATGATGATGATAATAATGGTGGTGGTGGGGGAGAGTGGCGGGGATTTTACGAGTGTGGTGGGTGGTGGCGGTGAGAATGGTGGGCGGTGGTGGTGAGAGTGGTGGGTGGTGATGATGCTGAGAATGGTTAGTGATGAGGGTGCTGGGTGGTGGTGGTGGTGGTGGTGAGAGTGGTGGTGGTGCTGATGATGTTGGTGTTGACTGGGAATGTTGTTGTTTTTGTGCTGCTGGTGGTGGTGGTTGTTGTGGTGATGGTAGAGGTGGTGATTTTGATGGTATTCGTGATAAATGTGGTGCTGGCTAAGGTGTTGGTTGTGAGGGAAATTTTTGTGGTGATTGTTTTTGTTCCTGTTGAGGAGGTGATTGTGGTAGTGGTGGCAGTGGTGATGATTATGGTAGTTTTTTTTTATTTTTATTTTTAATGCAAGGAAGAGGTGGTGGCCAGAATTAGGATACAAGTAAGATGGAGGAATAGAAGAAGGGAAAGACGAGAGGAAGGAGTAGTTGCAAGGAGAGTGGAAAGGTTACAAGAGGGTGAGAAAAAAGCAGAGTATAAGAGAGAAGTGGAGGAACGATTGGGCAAATATGAGTTGGAGCAGATGGGGGACGTGGAAGGTGTATGCAGGATATTTACTGAAGAAATATGTGCAGCATGTGATGTGGTGTGTGGGAGGAAGAGAAGACGGAGGGGGGGTGCAAGGAACAGCGTGGTGGACTGAAGAAGTGAGACAGGCTGTGGCACAATAGAAGAAAGCATACAATGAATGGATGAGAAATAGGGACGTTGAAGAAATTGAGAGGCGGAAGAGAGAGTTATATGTAGAAAGAGAGAGGTGAAAAGATTAGTAAGAGTGAGTAAGAAGAGAGTGGATGAGGAATTTGGAAGGAATTTGAGTGTAAAGTGGAGGGACTGTAAGAAAATGTTCTGGAAAGAGGTGAAGAGAGTAAGACAGGGTGGATGTGAGGTTAGCAGGGGAGTGAAAGATAAAAATGGTAGATTACTAGTGGAGAAGGGAGAAAAAGTGAGCAAATGGAGAGAACACTTTAAGGAATTGTTGAACATAGAGGATGGAAGTAATGCGAGTATAAGTGGCTGGGGAATGGCTGGGAGAAGGAGGGAGGTGAGAAGACAGGAAGAAATCAGTAGGATAGAAGTTGTGGAAGCAATGAAGAAAGTCAAATTGGGGAAAGCCCCAGGAATTGATGGAGTATGTGGTGAAATGCTGAAGCATGGGGGAGAGATAGTAGTAGAATGGTTGTGGAAGATGTGCAGATTGGCCTGGGAGGAAGGTAGAGTCCCGGAGAATTGGAAGTCAGGTATAATTATTCCTTTGTACAAAGAAAAAGGGGAAAAAGAAGTGTGTGGTAATCATAGGGGCATTTATCTTCTTAGTATAATAGGAAAAGTGTATGGTAGGATACTTATTGGCAGAGTTAGAGAAAGAACAGAGGAATTAGTTGGAGAGGAACAGGGAGGCTTTAGGAAGGGAAGAGGTTGTGTAGATCAGATATTCATTCTTAGATCTGTAGTGGAAAAGTTTCTAGAGAAGGGAAAGAAGTTGTATGCGGCTTTCATGGATTTGGAGAAAGCATATGACAGGGTGGATAGACAAGGATTGTGGAAAGTATTAAGAATATATGGAGTAGAGGGAAAGTTGTTGAATGCTGTGAAGAGTATGTATGATGGTGCTAAGGCTGCAGTGCGTGTGGATGGTGAACTGAGTGAATTTTTCTCTTTGGAGGTTGGGTTGAAACAGGGATGTGTCATGTCTCCATGGTTGTTCAATCTGTTCATGGATGGGGTAATAAAGAGGTACAAGGTAGGGTAGTGGATGTTGGAGTGGCCCTGGTGAGAGAGGATAGTGTTTGGAAACTCCCTGTACTGTTGTTTGCAGATGATACTGTGTTGTTGAGTGAAGACGAAGGGGAGCTGCAAAGCTTGGTGGATGAGTTTGGGAGAGTGTGTAAGAAACGGAATCTAAAGGTGAATGTAGGGAAGAGTAAAGTGATGGTCTTTGAGAGAGGTGAAGTCAGTGAATGTACAGCGAGGTTGGATGGTGAGGAATTGGAAAATGTGAGTACGTTTAAGTACTTGGGTAGTGTGATGAGTAAGGATGGAGGTTTGGAGGGTGAAGTGCTTGAAAGGGTACAGCAGGGGAGAAAGGTTGCTGGTTCTTTGAAAGCAGTGATAAGAAACAGGGAAGTGAGCATGGAAGTGAAGAAGTTACTACATGACAGTATTGTGATACCAACTCTTACGTATGGAAGTGAAGCTTGGACGTTGTTGGAAGGACACAAGTCAAGAGTGAGAGCAGTGGAAATGAGTTATTTAAGAGGAGCCTGTGGAGTCACATGGAGAGACAGGCTGACAAATGAGGATATAAAGGAGCGTTGTGGTGTGGATGTGGATGTGATAGGAAGTGTCATGAGGAACACACTGAAGTGGTTTGGCCATGTGGAGAGGATGGAGGGTGAAAGACTGACGAAGAGAGTGTATGTGAGTGAGGTGGAGGGGGGAAGAGGGAGGGGAGGCCGAGAATGAGATGGAGGGATGGGGTGGAGAGGTATATGAGAGAGGGGGATGTGAGTTGGGAGCAAGGCAGTGAAATGGCGGGGGACTGGACGACGTGGAGGCGATTTGTTTGTGGCCATCCCAAACGGGATTGAGGCGTCTGGCAATAGATAGATAGATAGATAGAAGAGGGAACCAAAGGCCATGAGCCTGCAGTAACAGTTCCCTCCAAGAGAAAATCAAAATACAGTAAAGAGCCAAATTCAAGATCCGATCATTTCGAGATGCCTGGACACACTGCGTTTGAAAGACTGGAGATCATAGGCAGCAGGAAATACAGACAGAGGGAGACAGTTCCAGAGTTGACCTGTTGCATAAATGAAAGACTGGGAGTAAAGGTTAACTCTTGCATTAGAGAGTTGGACAGAAAAGGGATGAGAGTTTGCTGCCAGACTGGTGCTACGCGCCCATCGTAGAGGTGGAGGAATGCAAGCAGACAGTTCAGAGGAGCAGTGACCATTAAAGTAACGATAGAAAAGAGATAAAGATGCAACAGTGCGGCGAAGAGACAGAGGTTGAAGGGAGTCAGTAAGAGGAGGAGAGTTAAAGAGATGAAAAGCCTTTGACTCCACCCTATTGAGAAGAGCTGTATGTGGGGAGCCTCCCCACACATGAGAGTTGTACTCCACACAGGGGTGGATAAAACCCCTGTATAGAGTCAGCAATTGTGCAGGGGTAAAGAAAGAGAGGAGTTGGCATAGCACACCCAACCTCTTGGAAGCAGATTTTACAAGAGATCGAATATGATCTTTCCAAGATAAGTCCCGAGTAAATGAAACCCCAAGCATGTTCAAGGATGATGCAGGATTAAGCTGAATATTATTAAACATTAGTGGGTATACCTGTGGAAGATTTTGTCGGGTTGATAGGTGTAAGAACTGAGTCTTAGATGCATTAAAAACAACAAAATTATTTTTACCCCAGTCAGAGATACAAGCCAAGTCAGACATTAGGTGTGCCATAGCCTCATCCCTTGTTTGTTGAAGTAACTGCTGAGATGGGCTTTGCGGGGAACCGAATGTAAAGGTGAAGGGTGGAGTCATCAGCGTATGAGTGGATAGGGTTAGATGTACAGCTTAGAAGGTCATTGATGAATAAAAGGAAGAGAGTTGGTGATAGGACAGAGCCCTGAGGAACACCACTGTTGATAGATCTAGGAGAAGAACGATGGCCGTCTACTACAGCGGCTATAGAACGACCAGAAAGGAAGCTAGCGATGAAGGGACGGATAGAAGGATAGAAACCGTAAGAGGGCAGTTTGGAAATTAAAGATTTATGCCAGACTCGATCGAAAGCCTTTGAGATGTCAAGTGCAATGGCAAAGCTTTCGCCAAAGTCCCGAAAGGAAGATGACCAGGAGTCTGAAATGTAGGTGAGAAGATCGCCAGTGCAGCGTCCCTGACGGAACCCGTACTGATGATCAGAAAGAAGGTTGTGATAGGAAAGATGCCTTAAAATTTTTCTATTGAGAATTGACTCGGAAACTTTTGAAATACAGGACGTTAAAGCAATTGGACGGTTGCTTAGGGGGAGGCGGTGGCTCAATCGGTAGAGAGGTGGCCTACAGTCTTAACGGACCCAGGTTCGAATCCCGGCTGGGGCAGGGAACAATTTAAGGATTTGAATTTCACTGAATCAGGCTTTACTGATCTACCAGAAGACCCGCCGACATGTGGTAAAAATACCCCCGCTAATACCAATATACCAGTCCTGTCTGAGACAGCCCTAGCATGTATTCAATATGGACGGTGAGTGTTAGCGCCGAAGTGGTGACATGTAGAGGTGTTGGTATGTAGGAGGACTGCTGGGCCTTGAGAGCAGGCTGTGAAGCCTATGCCCAGAGTCAGACAAAAAAAAAAAAAAAAAAAAAAGTTGGAGGGTTGGGAGTGGTCACCCTTCTTTGGGACTGGCTGAATGAGAGCAAACTTCCAGCAAGAAGGAAAGGTACAAGTTGACAGACAAAGGTGAAAGAGTTTGCCTAGGCAGGGTGTAAGCACAGAAGCACAGTTCTTGAGAACAACAGGAGGGACCCCATCAGGCCCATATGCCTTGTTAGTATTGAGGCCAGTGATGGCTGAAAATACATCAGCTGAAGAATTTTAATGTCAGCCATGAGGAAGTCAGAGGGGGGAAGTGATGGAGGAACAGCACTGGAATCGTCTAAGGAGGAATTGGAGGAGAAAGTCTGTGCTAAGAGATCTGCTTTATCAGTAGAAGAAATAGCTACAGAACCATCAGAGTAGAAAAGAGGAGGGAAGGATGATGAGGTATAGTTGTTAGAAAGGTTTTTGGCAAGGTGCCAGAAGGAGCGGGAAGAATTCGAGTTGGAGAGTTGAGAGCATTTAATATGAATGAAATTGTTTTTAGCAGAGCGAAGAAGAGACTTAGCACGATTCCGGGCAGAAACGTAAAGATGATGTGAT
Source organism: Coenobita brevimanus (assembly GCF_032717465.1). Classification (NCBI taxonomy): domain Eukaryota; kingdom Metazoa; phylum Arthropoda; class Malacostraca; order Decapoda; family Coenobitidae; genus Coenobita; species Coenobita brevimanus. The sequence goes on from NC_136954.1 coordinate 33,669,060, forward strand.
TCAGGGGTGGGTTGGCTCCGGTACCTTTACGTTAGAAGCCCCTTTTCCTTGTTTGTGAACAGCATTAGAACAAGCGTGATTGAAACCAAGGCTTTTCTTGCGTTAGTCCAAAGGATATGAGAAAGGAATGTATGCTTCCATGCCCGAAGAGAATAACCTCCGTAATGGGCAAAGGTACACTCAGATGGCACATGGCCATGGAAGCATTAATAATTCCAGGGAAAATCAAAGAAGTACTGCCTGAGGGCCTCCCAATCCGTGGTTCCAAAAATGCCACAGACGACGTTTCTTTGGAGGGTCCACAGGCCGTACCGGAGTGATAGGACAAATTAAGGTGATAAGGTTGTGATCGGAGGAACCCAACGGAGAGAAAAAGATTAACAGTGTAAGCAAGAAGGATTAGTTGTGAGGGAAGAGGTCAAGTATGTTGGAGCTCTCTCCAAGGCGGTCTGGGATACGGGTAGGGGTGCTGTACAAGCTGCTCTAGGTCATTAAGGATAGAAAAGATGTAGGCTTGTTCACCCAGGTGGATCAGTGAAAGGAGAGGAGAGAGCCAAGGTAGTGGTGAAGATTGGAAATCTCCTAGAATGGAATTTTAGAGAAAGGAGAAATGGATAGAATGTGTTCCATCGTAAGTAAGATAGTCCGAAGAATTTTTGATAGTCAGTAGAATTAAGGAGGATAAGTAAAGAGCACAGATATATTTAGTTCAGAGAATGACAGGAAAGCCGAAGCCAGAGTGTAAGAGAATTCAGAAAGAATCGAGTTCAGGAACACGATAGCAAGATAAAGTCGATGCATATATACACACAACAGCCACCTTTGGCTTTGAAATGAGTATAGAGAGAAGTAGGAGATACAGAAAAAAAAATTGGTGATTGGTTGGATGCTGGGATTGTTGTTGTTGTTATTGGTGTTGTCGTTATTGTGGTGGTAATGGTGATTGATAGATGTGATTGTGGTTCCTGTTGTTGTGATGGTGGTGATGTAGTAGTAGTAGTGTTTGTAGTAGTGGTGGTGATGGTGGTGGTTGTGGTGGATGTTGTGATTGTAGTTTCTGTTGTCGTTGCGGTGGTATTGGTGGTGGTGGTCACTTTGGCTTGGAGTTGTGGTAGTGTCTGCTAGTGCAGCTGGAGACAGGTGGCAGCAGTAGTGGTGGGTGGAAAAGGAATTTTGTTTACTGCACCTAAGCTTTTTCAGAGCTGGCGGGAGTGCATTGCTGGACTTGCTTTTAGGCAATCGGTTTTTGTATCATACCTCGATTAAAACAGTGTAAAGTGTGTGTGTGTGTGAGTGTGTGTGTGTGTGTGTGTGTGTTTTAGCGTACAAAGATAAATATTTTAACCAGACGACTTCCCACCCTGAAGTATGAGCTACTTAGATTTATGTGACTAACTTGTCGAGGGTGGAAGAGTAATTTTAATACTTTCACGCAGGTGTTGTCTTTTATTGGTGTACTATTGCAATATCGAGCAATAATATTCAGATTAAATTAGACATCTTGCACTGAAGGAATATAACAAAAGATATACGTTCTCCCCAGCTCGAAAAATCTCTCCCAGCATGAGAAAAAAATTATGGTGTCTATAATAAATCGAAAAAGACGTCTCCCGAATTATGAGTTTTAAGGTTACATAGAGCCAGATCCTTAAATATATAAATAGTTAGATATATAGATAGATTAATAAATAGATAAATAAGAATAAATGCAAACGGCCTCACAGCTTCATATATTAGTGAAGTTGAATGCTGAAATGTTTATTTGTGGCTCTCAAGTATAATATTCAGTTTACTTGTGATTTATTCCACAGTGATCCCTCAGCTTAAACTATGAGCCACCTTAAGGATGTGGTGTGTGTCTCACTTGATGTTATATTTAGCATACTAGGAAACTGTACTTGTGATTATGATATCCAGGGCAGTAAATCAGTGTAGAATTAAGCTTGCTACATACGGTAATTTATGCAACCAGACCAACGTCTGAGCATCAAATCTTAGTGAGTTTGATCGATTTGGTGTATAATTGTGGCACTCATTGTGACAAAAAAAAAAAAAAAAAAAAAAAAAATTAAGATGGTTCTCAGCGTATCTTTCAGGTTACTATATAATTTTTCCTTTATAATTAGACATTATGATACACGTATAATTTTGACTGAGTGTAAGAAAGTGAAAAGTTTTAACTGAGTGTTATATTCCATCTTCAAGATAATTATTCCACCCAAAAACAAATTCTCACTTAATGCATTAAACATTTGTTGTATGTGAAGATTATGAGACTCTTTTTAATAATTTGCTGAGTAGAAAATTACATTCTGATTATGAGTGTAATATTGTGGAAAGTGCGTAATTACTCACAATACAAGGACCTCTCAACTTGAAGTGTGTGATGCGGTGTGAGGCGGCCTGGGCTGCCCTAACTTCCACACCCAGAGTGCCACTGCCGCCTATTCATTTCATCCCCTCCGTCATCTCTCCCCTCTCGTTTCTCTCCTTCCTCCTGCAGTCCCCTCCTCTCTCCTGTCCTTCCTCCTTCAAGTCTGCCCTCTCTCCTGTTCCTCCTCCTTCCAGTCTCTCATCTCCTCTCCCGCTTCTGTTCCATTTCATTTCTCTTCCAGTGTGCCGACTGTCCTACTTAGTCCACTCCCCTTCCTACCATTGCCCCTCTTCCTACCCCATCTTCCCCTCTCATCTCTCCCCCTCTTCGCGCCGTCTTCCTTCCCTCATCTCCACCTTTCCCATGTATTCATCCCCTCTGCGCTCTCTCCTCCTCCCCACATCCCTTTTAATCCGTTTCCCCCTCTTATCCCACTACCCACTCATACCTATCCGTTTTCTTCATAGGTCCTCGCTTCTGAACACTCTTGCTGCCTCGCTCCTCATTTACTCTCCCGGTCTCCCTTACAGTATACCCGGCTGGCTGTTCTCAGTAACCCCCCCCCCTTTTTTCTCAACCCTCCCTCCTTGTTTCAGTCCTCCCTCTTGTCTCAACCCTCCCTCTTATCTCCAACCCTCCCTCTTGTCTCAACCCTCCCTCTTGTCTCAGCCCTCCCCTCTTGTCTCATTCCTCCTTATTTTTCCCTCAATCCTCCCTCTTGTCTCCTTCCCTCACTCTTGTCTCACCCACCTTACATTTCTTCTCCATTTTACCCTTCTTCCTCCCTCCACTCTCTCCTCTTTTCTCTCGCTCCCCCGCGATTTTTTGGGCTGTCTTTATCCTCTGTCCTATCCCTTTCATTTCATTCTTCTCCCTTCTCCCCCTCTCATCCTTCCTCTCTCCTCTTTTTACCCTCTTCTTCTCTCCTCCCTCTTCTCACCTTTCTCCCTTTTCTCCTTCTCCTCTCCCCACCCCCACTCCTCCTCCCTCTCTCCTCCTCCCTCTCTCCTCCCGTTCTCTTCAATTTCCTTTCTCCCAGGATTCTCCTCTGTTTCGTCTGCTCCTTTTTCCTGTTCTCTGTGTGTGTGTGTGTGTGTGTGTGTGTGTGTGTGTGTGTGTGTGTGTGTGTGTGTGTGTGTGTGCGTGTGTGTGATGTCCTTTTACTTCTCTCAGTGCTGTTTTAGGTTTCCCTCTTTTCTCACCCTTTTCCTGTCGTACCATTGCTTCCCCTGCTTCCTCTGCCCATTCCTCCTCCCTCTTCCCATGTCTCTTCCTATTCTCTTCTTTCTTTTCCTTCATCCCCTTGTTCCATAATTCTTTCTTACTCCCTTTTCATCTATTTCCCTCCTTCTCCACTTCCCCTTGTGTCCTCAGCTCTCCATTTTCCTCCTCCACCCTCCCACCCTGCACCAGTGTCCACCTTGAACTTTGTGCATCAGGGACCACCTGTCATACTAACACAAGGTTGTGTGTTGGAGGAGGGAAACACATGTGTATGTATGCACACACGCCCTTCACTATATAAACCCTAAATAATAAGTAGTCTGTACTTACTGCTCTCACGTACTATATGTGGTAAATATATATATGTATATATATATATATATATATATATATATATATATATATATATATATATATATATATATATATATATATATATATATATATATATATATATATGTATATAGATAGATAGCTAAATAGATAGATAGGTAGATAATGTGTGTTTGTGTGTGCATTGAATATATATTAGGTACAGAAAAAGTATGCAAAATCTGTGTATATATTTTGGTCATTACTGTGTAGTAAGCGTATTGGTAATTGCCACTTGCATGGTTATCATTTCAAACTGTGATGTCCATTACAAACAATACATTATTATAACAGGATCAAGTGCAGTGCGTCACATAGCGGTCATTATTATACATGCAGTATATTACAGCACCAAAGAATATCG